>NC_142351.1:55152624-55332624 GCF_059441175.1 Urocampus carinirostris | reverse complement strand
TTCGTGTTTAGGCTAAAACGTTTTATTTAGATTTTTGTTTGTAATATTTTCTGTTATATTAATACTTAAAAGTGTATTTCATAAATTAAATTTAAGTGAAATGTATGAATGTATCTACTGTTGCCCTTTTGCCACTCACCGAACACTTCTAAATATCCTTGTAAATATCAATCTAATATCCATTTTTCCCAGCCTGTATTTATTTTTTTCAACCTTTTATTGCGTGTTTATCCTGGAATAATTTTGATGGAGTAATAATAGTCTGTGGTTTATAATAACATGTGGCCTGTGCAGCCCTTTGACTCTTTGTGATTAAGGGCTATACAAATAAACATGATTTGACTTGACGTGCAAATAATGCTCACTACGTTATAATAAATGACAATAAATATTCTATTCTATTCTATTCTATTCTATTTAGTAGCTTTCGAACATCCATCAGAAATTTGATCAATTAGGCGGAAGTGGCAAAATTACAACCCCCAAAAACCGGAAGTTCATTTGTTTACATTTCTCCCGCACCATGGCGCTTGTTCCTTATGTCGGAAATGTTGTACCTGCGCTTTCCAAACTTCAAAATTCGTCAGTGAGTTTTCATTTCGCCAGTCATGATATCGTCATAGCACAGGATTGGCGTAAACTTGGAGTAGCAGCGGTTGTGTGGGACGCGGTAAATGAGACCTAGATCTCAGCATCTTTGCGCGATAAAGTGCTTGAAATCATTAGACAGTGCTGTTATTTTTTTCCAGGCTGTTGTCTTATGCATGTATTTGGAGCTCGGCCATGTCGATCTCAAAGAGAAAGTGTCCATAGAGCTCGGAGCGGGTACTGGACTGGTGGGCGTCGTTGCAGCTCTGATGGGTAAATAGCACCGATCTTGTTATAATGATGATGATCTAGAGCAGTGGTTCTCAACTGGTCCGACTTTTAGAATACATACGAGCTTTTTAAACCAAATTTAAAGCATTAAAGTAATAATACCCCTCATGTACAAATACATGCATGTTTAATAAAACCTGAAATATTTCACTGCAGTGTCTTCAGGGACTCTGTGTATTATTTGCTGCCTTTTATTGGTACAAAAACGTATTATGTTAAGAGCCACTTTTGGGTCACGACCCAACATTTGAGAAAGACTGATCATCAGTAGTGTTACCTAACCAGGCACACTGGTGTGGTTTTAAAACCAGTCAAGTGTGCCACAGAAAATTGCTATTTTTTGCTTTTAAAAAGAGAGTGCCATTGTTCAGGATCTATGTTTTTTTTTCTTGTAATTGCTGAGTAACTAACATTTATCCATATCAGTAGGTGACAGCAAATTGCATACTCATCAACCATATTCAATTTCTCTACTTAATAATAATTGCAGTTCCCCATAAAAGCGAAGATAAACCTTACAAACACAATACAGCACCTATTTACTCTCAACAAGATAGACTTTGCAGAATACCGCAAAAGTATTAATAATCTATGATGATGCTGTCATCTGCTACCAGTGACGGAGACAAAATTAGGCAAGATGAGATCGGTCTAACAAAAAAAAACAATTGAAAAAAAATTCCCACTTAAAAATTGTTTAGCAATGTATACACTTTTAAATGCTAAAACACCTGTAAAATATGAGGGAAACGTATCAACTATCTATCTATCTATCTATCTATCTATCTATCTATCTATCTATCTATCTATCTATCTATCTATCTATCTATCTATCTATCTATCTATCTATCTATCTATCTATCTATCTATCTATCTATCTGTCTATCTAAATCCATCCATTATCTGCACCGCTTATCCTCATTAAGGTCGTGGGGGTGCTGGAGCCCGTCTCAGCCGTCTTTGGGTAGTGGGCAGGGAACCCCCTTAACTGGTTGCCAGCCAGTTGCAGGACACACAGAGTCAGACAAGTCACTTGCTCATTCACAACTAGGGACAATTTGGACCAACCATCTAACCTTAAACGCATGTTTTTGGAATGTGGGAGGAAACCAGAGTGCCCGGAGGAAACCCACGTAAGCACGATCTCATGAATTCAGAACTGTGCCGCACATGTGCTAATCACTGCGCTGGCGTGCGGCCCTATATATATATATATATATATATATATATATATATATATATATATATATATATATATATATATATATATGATCTGTTCACGAGGTGGTACAGGAATATTTAATAACTTAAGTTTGTTTGATGTAACTGTTTAAGATTGTAAGACAAAAAAGTAAACTGAAAATGTATTAAATAATTTTGCCGATTTCAACTATTTTCTCATTTTCATGCCTAGATGATGTGCAATAACAATGAAAAACAACAAAGTTGGGATGTTGTAAAAAAAAAATTTCTAACAACAAAAAGTTTGTTTTCATTTTATATAGAATTGTTGTCACTTTACTAGAAAGAAATACTGTACACAAAAACAGCCCTTACACTTGAATAATAGGTTCAAGATAGAATGTCACCAGAATTCACCCAAATCAATAGCCTGTATTATCTACTGAGCCAAGTTGGCCATCAATGATAAGAAAAACATCCATCTATCCATCTTTTGTCCTGCTTATCCCCAGTTAAGCTGTAGGGGGACTGGGGCCCATCCCAGCTGTCTTCGAGCAGTGCGCAGGGGACAACCTGAACTGGTTGCAAGATAGTCGCAGGGCAATAAAAAAAGTGATACTGTCAATTTAAGCATCATGACAAATTAACCTTTTAAAAAAATAAATTGGGGCTCGGAATGTTTATATATTTTCAACAGACGATGTGCCCCGAGATTTTTTTAAGGAAAAAATTGTGCCTTTATTTAAGTTACTTATCTAGAATAATCCCTGGACTTCCACGGGGCTAGAGGTAACACCTTACGCCACAGTCCAAACCCAGCAGAAAACGTCCATCATTACGTTCAGGTTCGGGCTGAGCTTCTCTCTTGCTGTTTTTTTTTTTTTGTTTTAATTATCCACCCGTAATTTGTTCTGTCTTTTTCTTTGTGATCCATGCAGTGAAGCGTGCATTCAACCACACTGTCGGACACAGAAAAGTTGTCGCGCGGCAGGGAAGCAGAGTCGGCCAAACTCACCCTTTTTTCCTCCTCTCGAGTCTTCACAAATAAAATATGAAAATTTGGACTTTCTTCAGGCTCGCTCCCTCAAATCAAGTCAATTGGTTGGGTTCCGGGTGGTTTGGGGTTAAATACCTGCGTGCAGGGTCATCCTGAATTTTTTTGGGCCTGGTTTTACCTCTACCCAGGGCCATTTACCCCCCTAAATAAGCACGCAAGATTAAAAAATGTCTTGGAAAATGATAGTGCTGCTAAATGTAATTGCACTACTTTGCACTATTAGTACAATGTACTATTTTTCAACACACCATTATAGGTACAACTTAAACCAGTCTCCAAGCACTACCTAGCAAATATTTTTGCTTATCTAATTTTTGTTTTTTAGTATTTATCTTGTTCATCGTATACTGCCATGTATAATCTTGTTGAAAACTATAATCACTACTTTGTTATCAATGACAATAGAGACCATTCTAGTGCAGCACATTAAACTTAAATGTCTCTTGGATTCACAGGTTCCAAAGTAACCATCACCGACAGGAAATGTGTACTGGATTTCCTTTCTACAAATGTCAAAGCCAACTTGCCGTTAGACATCCAGGGATCTGTGGTGGTGTCAGAACTTTCTTGGGGCAAGGATCTAGCCCGTTTCCCCGAAGGGGGTTTTGATTTAGTCTTGGGGGCAGACATTGTTTACGTGGAGGAAACATTTGTGCCCCTGATAAAAACACTTCTTCATCTGTGTGATCATAACACCATAGTGCTGCTGGCGTGCCGGATACGTTACGAAAGAGATACCAACTTTTTAAACATGCTGAAGGAGAAGTTCACTGTGGAAAAGGTTTACTACGACAATGATAGGGACATCCATATATACAAAGCTCGTAAACAAAGGAGTGAGTTATGATTTTACATGAACATAAATGCATCGTTTTGAAATCCAAACATATCAGAAACACTTTTATTACCAGCTGCCAAAATGTAACAGCTTGAACATGTGTCAAACAAGTCGGTGCAGATGTCATTAAACAAAAAGCAACACAAATTATAACATATATAGACACAACACCAAAGAAGAAATGCAATCAAGGCTTCTTGGGTTGACTTAAATCCTTTGCAGTTTGTTTGACCGAAAGTCAAATGTCATGTGCAATAAACATTAGCACATTCAGACATAATATGAAGATTAGAAATTACTTTTCAAACATTTTGTGATCAATTACTTCTTAAAGTTGTCCCAGTGTTTACCGTTTTTAAAAATGGAATACAAAGTGTCACAAAAAATACAGAACATTCCAAATTCAAAGTAAGTTTACTCCCCTAAGAGTAGACCAATCAAGCAGCATACAAAAATATTGTGGTTGCTTTATTCCCCTTCCAAAGGCTCTTAAGAGACCTGTTTTGAAGACGACATGGCCTGCAAAGGACCCATGGAACATCAAATAGTGCATAATAACTATGCAGGGAAAGGCTGGTAAAAAGCATTAACTGGTTGAATTTACTCCAAGAGGAAAAACAATCACTTCAAATTTGAGATCTCTTCACTCTGACACAACGTGTACATCTGGATTGTTTCAGCAAGGAAAAGTGCATTCCGTATACAACAATTTCTTACTAATTGTAACTTTTCAATTTTCCCTTAGAGAAGTTCGAATACATCATCACAGCTCATCTGTAACTATGTATCGATTGCATAACAAGTTGTAAGCAGGGCAAATCATTTTTGGTGTTTATTAAAACAAGTCAAGTTTTGAATAAAAGCCACGATACAAAAAGCGTTTTCATACTATGTGGATAGCACACATATTTTTTGTCCATTATTCTTGCTCCAGATTTACCCATCATTTCTCATTCCAGGTCTCGAAAAAAGATCTTATTTATTGCAAGGATTATGGAACTCCAGTTTTTTTTTCTTGAATGATGCAGATGAGTAAAAAAATCGAAGCCAATAATGACCTGAATAATAAGATTATAGACAAAGTTTCCCCGCAAAAAATCTCCAAAGATTGTTTTTCTGTTGCAATAAACATGAAAACCCGCACGGGAAGCATTTTGTTCACGTAGCAAAGCAAAGCAAGCGAACAAAAAAAGATGATGGCGATCGAGGATCGACGAGAGATCCGAAACTCACAGATCAAATCTATGAGGTGAGATCTCCACAACGCGAAGGGAGGAGCGACTGTCCTGTCCTAAGAGCCGGTGGCAGCTCCATCCAAAAACGATTCTGGACACATCCTTTGCTCGTTTCATTTGTCAGCCCCCCTCTGAAGACATATCAGTGGGCAAAGATAACTGGCACCTATTTTCCCCTCTGAGCGACATAATTCCTCATTTTTTTAAGAAAGCAAATAGATTATAAAAGATAGAGTAGCGTCCATTTGCATGGCTCTTTGCTGAGTCTCTGTACATAGGCCGGTGACTACTCTGATTTGTGGCAGTACAAGTCTTTGAGGGCTTTGAGTTCCTCGATGAGGGTTTTGTTCTGGTTCTCAAGCACGGCCACTCGATTCTCCAAACATTTGACATACTCCTTTTTCTTCCTGCGGCACTCACGGGCGGCTTCCCTGTACAGAGAGACAAAAAGTCTTGAGAATTGTCTTCACGTGACATATAAAGCCTGATAATTAAAGCTGTTCGGAACTTATTTTACTTGCGGCTGCCATCACTGGCTTGTGTCATAATTTCAGCTTCTTTCGAGCATATTCATGATGCGTGTGCATGTTGACAGACTTGAGATCAGGGGTCTCAAACTCGCAGCCCTCGGGATGAGAACTTAAGGCCCCCGAAGAAGGTTTAAGGGGGATTGTGTATTATTTGAAGACTGGATGTTGTTAGTACTGTCTTGCAACCTAAAATGAGTGCTAAAAATCACAGCAATAATTTTTTTAAAGACTCAAACCATAAAGCAATATTTTTCCTCTTTTTTTTTTTTGCTAGGTTTTTAGGTTCCAGTAACCGCAAGATGGCAGACAGTTATGTCATCTCTCTTCTATTGAGGCTCGTTTTATGTAAGAAAAATAGAAATTTAACGACCGAGTAAAAACAAAGCACATCTACGTTAGCTCAGGGGTGTCCAACCTTTTTGAAGCTGCTTTTTGTTAATTAGAGCAAAGGGCTTCCAGTTTATTTGCATTTCTAAAATATTTTGATACATGTGGTTGATATGTTATGACCAGGTTAATTATTGGAAATAAGGTTAAAGAAACTCAGTCAATCACTAACAAAAACATTTAATGAGAACATCACAATGACCCAGCGCCTTTGACCCATTTACAAAACCGGTCTGCGGGCTACTTAGGTATCCTTAGGGAGATATCTGCAGGGATCAGAATGGAGATTTTCATTTTCAGCTGAAATAGCCAGCGTCCAGGAATAAACCAGGGCGGAGCGCCCCCCCCCCCCTATGTCAACTTATGAGGGATTTGTATTGTAACAAATGCAACAGAGAGACTGGATTGCACAACCACACGCGAAACGATCCGGTAACTTGGCGAAGAGCTATCTTACGATAATCGTGGATACATTCGGCTAACTAACAGGATAGATACCGAGTTACAAGGCCGGTTGAAATTAACCAAAGCAATTAATGGCTACATAATCTCGAAAAAAATAATGTACTTGCTATTCTTGTTATGAAATCACCTATCCCCAATTTTTACTCGGTACCGTTTCGGTGAGAAGAAAAATAAAATAATTATAACGTATAGTAAAAAAAAATAAGATACTGTTTATCCTGGCTCAAGTCGCTACTTTTTTGTTACATTGTAAACACTGCGCATTTAAATATTTTGCTCTTTTTTTTCGTTTTCTGTTAAAGCAATAGTCAATATGAGCTAGTCTTTGTAATTGTTACATGATCTGAAAACACATGATGTAAACAACTGGAAACGGTGTCAGGGACATGATGCCATAGGCGTACTACAGATAATGAAGTGGGCTTAAATTGTAAGAAATTGACGTTAATTAGTTCATTTTTATGCCTGTTTTAGGCCGGTGTCATAGACTCTGGTGTGGCTTGTACAAAGACAAAATTGAGTTTTGTTCTTAAATTTGAACATTGTGGGTTTAAATCAGGTGTGCTATTTAGTCTGGAATTCACAGTACTTGAAGCAGGTTTCTTACTTTCAACTTTTACCATGCTTGTTGAAAGTTTGTCATACTGAACATTTCTCTATGCAATGTAGTATGCTACACTAATACATCGAAAAAACTAAAAATGCGACAACGAGAATGTCACCCTCCACCACTCCCGTTCCCTCTATAGATAATATGTTCTGCCCTAGCTTTGCTAAGAGTCAAATAAAAGTATTAAAGCTCTTTGAACTCCATCGGGCATTGTAAATACATACTTTACTCATTCAGTGCCAGGCGTTTCTCTCAAATGGGAAGTGCCGGACCCAGCCAATATTTGCCATTTTGATTCACTTTTGAAAGCTGGCCTACGGAAAGCCATATAGGCATAACTTGAACCCTCAATTTTCGTTAAAAAAATTGGTCTTCTAGCTTTTACCATTATGCAGTAAACAACAGTTGAACATTTCTTGTAAATACTCGTTTCCAAGAAAACCTTTTAGAAAAACGGCCTTTTCTGTAAGGATGAATTTCAAGAAGAACTTTAACTTTGGTGATTTTATATATATATATATACTGGACTGTCTCAGAAAATTAGAATATTGTGATAAAGTTCATTATTTTCTGTAATGCAATTAAAAAAACAAAAATGTCATACATTCTGGATTCATTACACATCAACTGAACTATTTCAAGCCTTTTATTATTTTAATATTGCTGAATTTGGCTTACAGCTTAAGAAAACTCAAAAATCCTATCTCAAAATATTAGAATATCATGAAAAAGTATACAAGTAGGCTATTCAACTAATCACCTGAATCATCTAATTAACTCGAAAC
The DNA here is from genome assembly GCF_059441175.1 of Urocampus carinirostris. Lineage (NCBI taxonomy): Eukaryota > Metazoa > Chordata > Actinopteri > Syngnathiformes > Syngnathidae > Urocampus > Urocampus carinirostris. Next base: position 55,324,656 of record NC_142351.1, on the reverse strand, counting down.
ACCTTGCGAGGGTTTCCTGAGCCTTAAAAACACTCAGCTTGGTTCAGTTAACTAAATCACTGCTGATCTGACTGCTGTCCAGAGGACCATCATTGATACCCTCCATCAGGAGGGTAAGACACAAAAAGAAATTTCTCAAAGAGCAGTGCAGTTTCAAAGCATATCCACAAAAAGTCTGTTGGAAGGGAAAAATGTGGCCGGAAACGCTGCACAACCAAGAGAGATGACCGCAGCCTTAACAAAATTGTGAAGAAGAGCCGCTTCCAGAATTTTAGGGAGCTTCAAAGACAGTTGGCTGAAGCTGGAGTCCAGGTATCAAAAGCCACAGTTCACAGACGTGTCCGGGAAATGGGCTACAATAGCCGTATTTCCATGGTCAAGCCACTTCTGAACTCAAGACAACGGAAGAAGCGTCTGACTTGGGCTATGGAGAAGAAGCACTGGACAGTTGCAAAGTGGTCCAAAGTCCTCTTTTCAGACGAAAGCAAGTTTTGCATTTCATTTGGAAGTCAAGGCGCCAGAGTCTGGAGAAAGGCTGGAGAAGAGCAAAATCCAAGTTGCTTGAAATCCAGTGTGAAGTTCCCACAGTCAGCAATGGTTTGGGGAGCCATGTCAGCTGCTGGTGTTGGTCCACTGTGTTTCATCAAGTCCAGAGTAAATGCAACTGTGTACCAAGAGATTTTAGAGCACTACATGCTTCCATCTGCTGAAAAGCTCTATGGAGATGAGTATTTCATTTTCCAGCATGATCTGGCACCTGCCCACAGTGCCAAAACCACCAGTAACTGGTGCACTGACCATGGCATCACTGTCCTTGATTGGCCTGCTAATTCCCCTGACCTGAACCCCATCGAGAATTTGTGGGATATAGTTAAGAAGAAGATGAAAGACACCAGACCTACAAATGCAAATGAGCTGAAGGCCGCTATCGAAGCATCCTGGGCATCAATAACACCTCAGCAATGCCACAGGCTGATTGCCTCCATGCCACGCCGGATTGATGCAGTAATCCGTGCAAAAGGATTCCCAACCAAGTACTGAGTGCATCAATGGACATTTTCAAATGTTTGATTTAGTTTTGCTGTTATAAAATTATTATTTTTACTTGGTCTGAGGAAGTATTCTAATATTTTGAGATAGGATTTTTGAGTTTTTTTCAGCTGTAAGCCAAAATCAGCAATATTCAAATAATAAAAGGCTTGAAATAGTTCAGTTGATGTGTAATGAATCCAGAATGTTTGACATTTTAGTTTTTTTAATTGCATTACAGAAAATAAAGAACTTTATCACAATATTCTAATTTTCTGAGACAGTCCAGTATATATATATATATATATATATATATATATATATATATATATATATATATATATATATTTGTGATACCTCCAATAACTAAACAATGCGTTCCATAAACATAAGTCATTTTGCTTGCAAAATAATATTTTATTGCAAGGATACTGAACCTATACATGAACGATACATGAACTTTGCAAGAACTTTTCAGCGCCCGATGTTTACGGTGAAAGTATCACATGATTTGGATTGTAATGGCGATCACAGATGTGCACCGATCGTCATCCTCTTGTGACCCAACAAAGACTTAGTCATCTTTTTTTAGAAAGAATAATGCTTTGAAGCGTTATCAGTCTGTACTTATACCTTTGCTTTCAGCACCAACTGTACGTGGTATATGGGCCGCCTAGACACTGCCATATGGTGTCATACCATGGAGACAGGAAGTAAAACTAGGCATTTAGTGTGTTGGCAAAAATCTGATCAAAACCACTCCTGCCATCCAGTGTTGATTTATCATGCTGAAATATTTTCCAGAGGCTTGATACTTACCAAAGGGCTGAGCCAAAGCATAATAGTTAAAAAAAAATGTTTTGACACTCAGGGACAATGCTTTTGAAAATGTATCTGTACGTTATGGCAATGAATAAGTTCATAGAAAAACTTTTTTCAAAGACACCAAAAACAATGCACCCCACTTTTAACGCACCTGTTTTTCATGAGGCGCACCTCCCTTTTGCGTGTCACTTCTTCTGTTCCAGTCCCCGTGCCCAAAACAGGCGAGGTAGCCATGACAACCCCGGCGCTGGTTGGTGCTGTGCGTATTTGATATGCCTGAACATCTCCTGAGGCGGCTGAAAAATAAGAATGGGAAGTTCAATCTAAAAAAGGAACTGCATGCGCAATCTAATCTCACCTTGTACAACCACCTGGTTGCTGGGCAACAGGATCTGCTGCCCATCACTGGTTTGGGCATATTGCAAAATGGTGGCGCCAGATTGGGCTCCAGCAGCGTTGGCCATGGTTAGCGTTTGAAGACCCTGAACGCCATCAGTCCCATTATTGGCAAGTTGAATGGCCCCTCCCTGGGTAATGGCAACTGTGGGGAGAGTGGGCTAATTATTAAAACGTGAAGAATTTACAATTACTCCAAAATAATAGACAAGACTTATTCCAAGATACAGTAATGCCTTGTGTATCATGGTTTTTGGTGACCAGTACCCCCCATGATATGCTCAAATCCACTCAGTACAATCCACATTTTGAATTTGCGCTCCACTGACCCCAACTCGCAGCAATTGTCAACCAAGGATAATGTATGCCGGCTGCACGGGTGCTGTTTATTTTAGGCGGAAAGAATGGAAGGATAAATTTGCCACGCTTGAAACAAATTTGCTCTCTGCCACAATGCTCAGCGAAAGATACTGTAACATGGAATAACGGGTCACGGCTACATCAGTACAGAGCACTTTAGGCAACCAGTATGGCAAACAGCAACTTGAACTGAAGAATGGAATATCTGTTCTGCTGCTTCTTGCCCTCCGCAATAGTGGACCGGCATAACGCATCGCGACCAAAACCGTGCAATTTATTTTAGGTGGGGCAGAACGACAAGCCTCCAGCCTTAAATGTGTTCTGCTTACAGCAATATAGGATCGGAGATAATGGACCACGGCTGTCGTTGACTATTTGTTGGCCAGAACGCCAATAAACAGCCACCAGGCCCACCAAAAGTGTGCTCTTCTGGTCCCTGGCTGCAGCAACATGTGATTAGGGTTAAAGATACGCGGAATATTTTTTCACCCGCGAAACAGAGAACGCTAAGTACAAAGTGCAAAATAGAGGGGGATTACAGTCTTGCCTACTTGCAACCGGCCACTTAAAATTTATCACGATAGTACTCTTTAACCTTCTAAATTAATTAACTGGAAACCAGGAAAATTAATAGCGCTTAAATTATTCCGTCAAAATTTAAAAGTAGGACACGAGCCTGCTCAAGCTAATGCAAGATTTCTCGCAGCTCCTAGCTTAGGGCATAGCGTCACATTACTAATGATAGCACGGCTCAGTAGGGTTGTAAATGACTGTAGCTTCAGACTGGGGGATATATTGTAGCACCAAAATAAAATGTTATCATTAAGTCTTATATATTACAATTTTAATTATTTGAAGAAAAAAAAAACACAAGGCCACTAAACCGGCAAAAATAAATTTAAAAAGAAATTAGGGGCTATCAAAAAGAAATCCCATGCAAAACATTCCGAGAGAATGATTGGTTGGTTGGATCCCTTAACCACGTTGGTAATAGGGGCATCATTTCATGTAGTGTCTTGAGCAAGTACAGCCTGGTGGCACCCATCCCTCTCCAGACCAAGATATTTTTCCACCCGATCTCAAACCATGGACCTTTTGCGTGTTCGGAAAATGTGCTAACCACTATGGAAACATGAATTTCTGATTTTAAATCTGTTTAATGCACTAAACCCCATATTGTAAATTATTAACACATTATTTTATCATTGCACAAGTAATTTGGACGCTAAACTTTATGTGTGAAAGTATTAGCACACAATTATATAATTTCACATTAGATAGGGCGCTCTAGTCCTGTGTTGATAATTTCAACATTGCCGACTATCTATAAAACTGAGAAGAACTGAACAAAAAAAGCACAAAATAGAAAATCACATTCTGCAGATTACTTAGCTGAAAATAGTGAAATTTTCCGCCAAAAACGGTAATCGAGCAGCAGAAAGTTGGGGCTGGGACCGGCGAAAAGCGGAGCTGAAAATGAGTCTGACATAGGCGACCTGGGAGAGGAGGCAGCGCATCATTTACCTCCCGTGTGTTAGTTGTTTAAGAGTGACTGAGGATAAAGCTTTCCTTGGATTTTGTTATGTGGAGTGTAACTGATGGATGGGTAAACATGTTCTTGATCCTAGATATCTGAATGACTCTTCATATGTCACCTCATTACTGACATTACCAGGCATGTCAGTCATGTAACCTTCATATGGTTGGTTGGTGGATCCCTTATCTACTAGGGTAGTAGAATAGAATAGAGAATAGAATATGCCTTTATTGTCATTGTTACAACATGGAATATGCTGTGACAACGAAATTGGACGACTCCAGTCCCACATTTCCAGTGAGGATAAGGAAACAAAGAAAGTGTGTCTTAGGCAAATACAGCCTGGTGGCTCCTATCCCTCTCCAAGGCTGTAAACTTATTCAACCTGTTGTTCACCATTTTATTACAATTTTCCTTTCGAGATGACATGATTTTTTTTTCTTGTTTGCAAAAATGCAAATTATACTACTGACGCCACTTATATGTGTTTTCTTCTTATTAATGCATTTTTTTGGTTAGTAATATTTATGATCTGGATCAATTTACTGTCCGGAAAATAGTATCCTTTTTTAATAATCAGACCCAGCTGTAAAAAATTCAAATCAAACTCCTAGATTCGTACCCTAGATAATCTTTTCAACTAATGAATTTAAATATTTCCATTTATTGGCTAGTTCTTCTTCAATTCAAGTACTGTTAATGCTACCAACAGTGCTGACTAGTAGCTAGAAGGAGCCAATGCAATCGTTAAAAGCCAGCGCTGCTGGGGTGTGAGGGACACTTTTAAATGACACTGACACGCTCTCTTTGCTAATCCCCTTTTAACAAACAAGGCTTATGCAACCTGTGATTAGTCAACAAAATTTCTACTGTGATATAACTAGCTTATGTATTTTTTTACATTGGCACTTTATGCTAGATTGCATTTCACATTTCTTTACCAGTTTGTAAGATAGTCATCTTAGAAAACTGGAATATTTGTAATAGTATTTTATTGTGAGGCCGCTGCAAAAGTTTGTCTTGTCTTAAGGACTCAATTTTGTGGGATTAATGTCTCACTGAGCTTTACAAGAGGGCGGGCAGCAAACGTACTGTATTGGCCGCTGCTGGTTTGGTAGATGGGCGTGGGCATAGTGACCGTGGTGATTGCTGGGGCCGTGTCGTCTTCGGACTTTTCTTCCTCAATGCACGCAACTGCTGGAGCATCTGAGGATAAGTCGTTTAGGATTTTCCTAAGTGGAAAGACATGAAATGAGAAAATATAATTATATGACAATAGACAACCAACCAAAATCTAGCAAGACACCCTTTTTTTTCTAAATTGCAGCCAAGATATTCTGTAATCTCTTGCAATTAATGGGGACCAAAACCTAGAACTGGGGTTGCAACCTTTTAGAATCAAAGAGCCATAAAATCAAAATATTTGGGGTCTTTTTTTGGGAGAGAGCCACACCATATACTTGAAGACAAAATTCAACAATACCACTAAACTGAGTCAAAAGCTAACTGTAATGTTTGTCATTTCACTGTGTGACGTTTGATGATGGAAAAATAAATAAATCGGAATAAAAATCCAAATACAAAATGCCAGAGCCCGTGTCCCCTCTAAAAATGAGCCCATAAAATAATCCATGTTCACTGTTGAGACGCATTATGATAAAACCCACACAACAAACCTTAAACCGCCGAAATACCAGCAATGCACCAACAGCAGTTTTGATTGGGTGAGCGGTAAGGTTGTGTTGGGCTATGCTCGGAGCAAAAGCACTCCGTTCTGTCTGATACCCAGTGCTGTCTGCGTCAAAAGTAAATATGTCGGTATCCCTGTTTGCAGAATTTTGTGACATTTTTACACAAGAACATTGCTCGCACCATAAAACCATAATTTATGAAAAAGACGATTAAAAAGAGCCTTAACACTCTTAAGTAACTTTGAGAGGGGTATACATTCAAAGTGGTATATTCATATGGGACAAAGACTCTGGCATTATTATTACTTTGACTTTATGATTTTAGCAATTCAATATATAGACTACGATCGCTTTTTTTTTTCAATCACGCCAATCAATATTTCCTGATCAACACATACAGACTACGATCGCGACACACAGTTTGTCGGAAGCGCAGCGCTGAGAAGCAAAGGAATAACCGAGGGCGTGTTTACGTGAACGGGAGTGAGATTCTGTAGGGGAGTCGGAAATAGGCACAATACCGACCTCCACTCGCTGCAATATGTGGTCGCAGTATATGGATCGCCAAAACTAAAGCGCACAGTATACTTAAAATACACTAGTACAGAATTTTTTTTATTAAAAACTGTTTTTTTTGTTTTAAATTCACCTTAAAATTGAATTGTAGCGAGCACTGGCTATTGCTAAAAGTGGGCAATATGTTTAACTTGAGTCACTAGTGTTGCTAGTAGTATAAGCAGCTAGTGTCGCTGTTGCTGGCATTCGCGCTCCTCAATAGGTGATGCGAGGCCTTAATAAGAGAGAAAATTAAAAGATGAAAATTCATGTAAAATATTTTAGAAAATCAAACCAAAATTTATTTTAATTTTCAATTTCCTTTTTACATAAAGTATTCATCAAATATCAGGTGAAAATTGGGGGGGAAAGTAATTTATAATTTTTTTTTATTAAAAAAAAAATCAGCCACCCAGTTTATTGCAGTGAACTGTGATGCTAATTTGAATTTAGTTAACTGTTCCCCCATTATTTAGCACACTCAGTCGCACTTAGTTAAACATATGCAACAACAAAGTATATATGTACATAGTGTTTTCCTTTATGTATATTCATATTTGATTTTACTTGTACTGTATCCAAGTTTTGAATTCCTTTCATCAACCTTGCACACTTGGGTGCAAAGAACATTTTACTGGTCTTTTTATGTTAATGACAACCAAGACAACCTTAGATCTCGAGGCAAACACTTGTCACTTTGAAAAGCTAAGCTAAAAATACAAAAAGAGAACAAACCTATATGAAGGTCGTCTAGACAGGATCTCTCTCCTTTTCTGAGAATCGGTGACACTGTCGACAGACTCCTGAGAGTCCTCGCTTTCTGCAACTGTTGAAATCTTTGCAGGAACAAAAACAAATTCCCTTCACATGTCGAACGTTTTTGGGGATTTTACCAATCTGGTCGTCAGGTATTTCTCACCCACCTGAACTGCTTGGACCTGGGGGGACTGGATGACCGAGGGCTGGGCTGCTTGGATCACCCCGTGCACTTGGACAGTTTGGCCGTTGGGTAGTTGAACTAATGCAACGGTGGGACTGCTTGACGAAACTTGACTGGGTGCTATGGAGGCCTACGAGGACAATGTTTAAAAAGAAAAAACATCCTCTACTAATGCCATTAAAGAGACAATGTATTGAATTTGTTTAGTATTTTGACAAACACACTATGTGACATTAACGGCTGTGGACGCCAGACCTCTATTTTTCATTTGAATCAGTAACAGCCACTGATGGTTGTCAGCGTCAAAATTCCACAGGAAATGTGTTGCATGATTTTGTGTTCTTGCGTGAAAAAATGAATTGATTAACTAATGTGCTTTTAAAAAACTGCACATCTCCCAGTAGTCATGGATTTTAACTACCCAATTTTCCGGACTCCTGAGTATAAGTTGCACCTGCCAAACAATCCATACTGTAAAATTCGGACCATAAGCTGCGACCTTTTCCCCAAGCTTTCAACCCTGCGGTTTATACAACGATGCGGCCAATTTATACATTTTTTCCTAACGGCCGTCCGAGCAGTAAAAGTAAGATTTTAACACAGGGAATACAGATGCTCCCATACTTACGACCATTCGACTTACGTAAAACGGTAGATACGAGCATTTTTTCGTCGAAAAATATGCGGACATTGCTGTAAGTTAGATTTTGTATTGAGTGCACCTTTTTCCGAGTACAGGACATTACTGTAGTGCTTCTTTCCGCCGCTACCGGCGTGTGGCGCTGTGAGAAGTCACCCAGCATCCACCCGGAAGTGAAAAAAAATCGCTACCTTTTCCTAATTGGTTATGTAAACATCTCTCCTTCACCTGCTTGTAATCCCACTGCTGCCACCAATGTAGCGTGTAATTTGTGTGGGTAATGTAAGACGCATAAGAAAACTTGATGCGATAGAGAAAATGGTCTGAACGCTTTTTTTCTGCCACTTTTAACCACGGAGGAGGACCTCTTGAAGCGCATGCCCCAAAAGTAAGTCAAACTCAACCTTATTTATCTTTATAGAGCATATTATTTTGCATGACATGTTTATTTTTTTAGCACAAAACAATACAGGTTACTTATACAAGCCTTAAACATACATATACAATCCTTAAACATACACAATGTAGCACTGAGGCAAAATACGAATAAATTCAACTTACGAACGATCGACCAGAACCTCTCGTTCGTAAGTAGGGCAGCGTCTGTGAATGTCTTGAGTAGGGCAGCGTCTGTGTATGTCTTGAGGAAGACACAAGTTTAATGTAACTTCATGATTTGCATGATCAAAGCCGGCAAAAGAAACCCTCATCATAGAAAGGGTGTCAGACAAAGGGGGGGAGGGGCGCTAACTACCATATTGGGAATAATTGTACGAGTACAAGCGAAACGAACCAGTTACAAGAAGCAATGTCCAACATAGCAGAAACATCTAAGGAAAATTCCTATTTATGTGTCGGCAATATCACGTGTTTTGGTGTAAATATTTTTCACGGTTGGATTCTGTGGATTGTCCTTAATGTAACAGAGCCAGTTTCGTCGACATTTAAACACGTTGAAGACAGCCAGGGGACGGACTGGTGGATTACGCCAGCTTTATAGTTTTCAGGTATCTTGTTTCAAACTGATGGTGATGTTTTCTGATGAGTATATTTTGAAAAGGTCAGAGTTTAAACTTTCCAATGATTTGTGGAGTGAGATGTTTCAGTGTCTGCTGAGATTGCACAGACACGTATTTGTTTATGAAAAGTCCAGCGGCTCACTGGCAGGCCGTTGGAACGTCAAAGGGGTAGAGTACCGTATATTAATATAATTCTTTCTGTGAACTGTATTTCTTTGTAAATATCTCACGTTTCAATGAGGGCACATGCGGTTTATAGCCATGTGCAGCTTATGTATGTACAAAACGTTTTTTCCTTTAAAAATGTACCCATGTACATTATGGAAAAAATCACTGCAAGACTTCAACTGAAACTAGATCAAATCAAGAAAAGATGGAAGCTTGTCACACAATTTTTACATGACGTCTAAACACCTTACTTTTTTTAAAATTTATTTTATTAACATTTTTTGTTATTGTTTCTTTTGTTATTTATGGGTATGTCAATTGTATATATTTGTATGATGGATGAATCAAACCTCTGTCAAAGTGTGTGTGACAAAAAGTTATTAAAAAAATAAAAATAATGTACCCAGATAAATGGGAATCCGTCGTAAACATTTCTGCTTCATTCTTGTAATCCCTTTGTTTTGACACATTATTTCCGTTAGAAAAAACGAATTGTGAAATTATTCCTGATACAGGGGCGGCAGTAGCTCAGGAGGTAGAGCGCTCGTCTTGGGATCAAGGGATCCCAGTTCGAATCCCGGCTCGTCCGTGTTACATGTCGAAGTGCCCTTGGGTAAGACACTGAACCCCTAATACCCCCAAATAAGCAGGTTACCGCCTTACATGGCTGCAAGGCCGCTATTGGGAAATGTGGAGCAAATTGTAAAGCGCTTTGGGAAGTCATTGACTTGAAAAGCGCTATATAAATGCAGATCATTTCATTTCATGCGGTTGTTAGCCCTCCCCTTTCGATTGACAGCTTTTTCATACGTTAAGCTAGTTTTATTCCTGCACAAAATTACATTAAACTTGCGTCTTGCTAGACACATTTATTCCGCGTGTCAAACTCTTACCTTTACTGCTCAGGCGCCCTGACGGCCGTTAGAAAAAAAATAATGAATGAATTAGCCTTATTGTTGCATAAGCCGCAGGGATGAAAGCTTAGGGAAAAAGTCGCAGCTCATAGTCCAAATTTTACAGCAATTGTTATTCATTTATTTGTTGATTGTTATTATTGTTTTTTATTTTTTTCTATTTTCAACGAAAACAAAACTGAAAAGTGTAGGACTGTATTAAAAAATGCTACAACAAATTATGTTTGATCATTTCATGAAGCTGTTCTGCATAGCATTGGAAAAAAAACGTTTTTAAAAAAATGCGATAAGTCACGCTGCATCCTCCCCTCCTTTCCTCTTACCTAGTGATTTGCGAGTCCCGGAACAGCATTAGTAAGATAAAGGCAGATAGGCACAGTGGAGTATATAGTATAAAGGCTCTTTATACTTAGTTAAGCATTGTGAACACATACTTAATAGGGAAAACATCCTACTTTCAACTTTTTATGGACACATCAAACGCAACACTCCACCTTTAAGTATATGTTTTCTAGAAAATTGAGATAAAATTATAAAAAGAACTTGAAAGAAAAGGTAAACGTATAGTAGACATCAGAAATGACAGAAACATTACAAATTAAATATTAATAACCTGAATTACATTCTGAGCCACGGTGATCGCAAATGAAGAAAAACTTTAGACCACATATTTAGACAATTTAAGCTTTTAAAAAATGAAAAACACGAAACTGGTGTCGGGAATTAGTGGGAAGGTGTGATTATTTATGAAAAAGTGTGCCTTGGCTCAAAAAGGTTGAGAAGCAGTGGTCTACAGGTAAAGGTTTAGCAGTGAAAATATTAAACTTTCACCCATTTCTTTCAACAAACGTTTTTTCAAAACTGTGTGCAACGGAAAAATCTATAAAAAAAAAACTTTTGTCTCTTTTTAAAGCAAATACTGATTTTAGTAGCGCTTGCAGAAGATAACTTATTATTAGGCGTTGACTTTTACTTACGGCGTTCTTTTCTTTTTAGCGGGGGTCTATATAATTGAAGTGTATTGATCACTACATGTCTATTACATGTTGAGATATCAGTGTTGCTGTGACGTTGTTACCTGAATCAGGGCAATGTCAGACTCTTGCTTCACGCTCGTTTCACCGCTTGGCTGTGTATCTGCACAAGCTTCCATCATTTAAAATCTGCACGAAAAAAAAATCCTCTTGAATGCCCGTGCATTGGCTTGAAATCATAGTCTCCATCCTGTAAACGTGCACAGCGAACATTCAACGGAGATGCTTTACCCCAGTAACGTGAATCCCAATAAGGGTGTGGCTTTAAAAAAACGCGGACACGTTATTTTATTTGAAAATCTGTGGAGAATAAAAATAAACGATCAAGAGACTGCTCAAACAAAACAACGATGAACTCGTTTAGCAAATTTGTTTTCTCGTCGAGACCTGTGCAGAAGTACTGCAGGGAGCATGCCGTTAGCCAACATTTCTTCGTTAGCATGCTAACAAGCTAACAGGAAAGTATTAAGATTAATTCCGCTAAAAATGAGACTTTTGAGTTCCTATTGCGTAGTCACAACGAGACGTTAAGGACTAAATAAAAACACACTTTTTGAGTTTTATTCAATCATAATTTGATTTTTACTGCAAAATTGCAGCCACTGAGGATTTGCGAGGGAAATTTTTCTATAAATGTGTACCACAGTTTATACCCTTCGTTTATGTTCAACGATGCATTTGCTAAGATGTATCACACAATCTGCTTCTGTAACTCAGTCCGAATGTGTAATTAATATGATTCACCCCTTATCATGTAAAATTAACGTAACCCATTCTCTGTGTAATTCTGGATCTTTTTTTCTGCAAGCATTGCATTGACTCATTTTAGTTAGCCTCTACAACGCCGCCGCCATGATTTCTTTGTTGTGCGGATTCATGTCGCAGATAAACGTTGCGGGTTGAGCCATCTAACTGTCTTGCAAAGATCGGATGCGTATCCTCTTACCAACACAGACTGGCTTCGTCACTCCCGGGTCTACGGAGCTCCACTTTTATTCAGACCGACACGTAAGAGACCGCGTCAGGCTACACCTCCGTCGCGTCACCGAGAACAACAACACAGAGAGGAGGACGAGGGCTACGACGACAGCGGGAGCCGGAAAGAAACGAACAGGTCTCCGGAAACGGCCGAACGTGGCCGAGAATCCGACAACTCACGAGTAAAGCCGAGAGTTTCTTCATCTTTTCATTCATAAGAGGTAGCAATACAACCATTTTGTTTGATAAGCGCCACCCTCGGTTCTAAAATGTTTTCGAGATTCAAGATTGTCTTTATTGTCATTAAAGGTGGGGTTCGTCGTTTGAGATGCCCTTAAAACGTTGAAAGTAGAATTTTGTGTCTATTTAGAATGTGTTAACAGTGCTCAACTGGGTTCAAGAGCCTTTATATATGTTTCCCACCGCACCCATCTGCTTCGATCGTACTTGTTGTACCCTTGGTGTTTCGTTCATGGAGCACAAGAAAATGAGGCAGGGTGGGGGACGGGGGGAATACTCTAATAGGCAAGAGGAGAGTGCTTTCACGCACGTGTTTGCGGTGTTCTTTTAACCTAAAATTGGTAAAAATTTTAACCTAAAAAGTTTTCAAATACAGCCCAAATGCCAAACCAAACCCCCCAAAAGTAAAAAAAAAAAAGAAGGGAATGTACATACTCGCATGTGCAACAAAAGAAGCTTGACAGAGGCTGCGATTCTGATTTCAGCCAGAAGATAGCGTTAGCAAGTGGAATATTTTGAAGAGACGGACACCATCTTCAGCTCATCTAATTCCAGATGTTTCCCTCAAATGGGAAAATCCAGTGCCAGACAATATTTGCCATTTCGACTCATTTTTGAAGGCCCCCAGAAAACGTTGTTCTGTTTGTTGGCTTTGAGAGGGCTGGACACCACCAGGATGTTCTTACCCAAGACACACCACAAGAAATGCTTCCCCTACGACGCTAGTGGTTAAGGGATCCCACCAACCAACCTTGTAGGCATAGGACATATCAAAATAATGCTCTAACACTGATTTTTAATCAGAAAAAAATATATCTTTGTATCCGTCACAATGTTTAATAAACTACAGTTGAACATTGCTATGTTCCTTGAAAATACTCATTGCCAAAATAACTTTTACGAAAAAGGCCTATTGTGAAAGGATGCATTAAGCAGAACTTTTACTTCGGTGCTGTTTTTTGTATTTGTGTCACCTCCAATATTTAAGAAATGCTTTTCAGTACCGCATGGGCACTTTGCTTGCAAAACAAGATTTTATTGCAAGAACACTGAATATTATTCATTATTGATGCATAAAGTTTGCAGGAACGTTTAAGGGCCCAATGTTTCCTGTGACGTGATTACACGATTTCAGTCACTCGGGGGCTGCCCTCACAATCTCAATCGCTGGATAAAAAAGGCTTAGCTACCCGAGAAAGTGGGAGTTGCTCAATGTGTGGACAAAGATCTATGTGATCAAATACATTCCTGGCATTTAGTGGTGATTTATCATACTGAAATCATTTCCACAGGCTTGATACTTACTGATCAGCAGGGCCACAACTTTAGTTCATTTTCAGAATAAAACAAACAAACAAAATTACATTTCCGAGGATGACAATCCAGGGCAATGGAAGCTCAAGTGGGGAACCTCTGACAAGAGACTGGATATAACATCGGCATCACAGTTCAGAGGTCCCCGGTTCAATTCCAGCTAGTGGCCTCCCTGTGTGGAGTTTTGATATTCACCCTGTACCAGAGTGTGTTTTCTCCTGTCATCTTTTACAATTCATGCAATGGTAAATCTCTTTTTATGTTTTTATTTTATTTTTAATTTTCCAAAAACTGCTTGTATTTATTCAAGATTTATTGATTCGGTACTTGCAACATACCCAGGATTCGTTTTCCATTTCAATACTGTATTTCCCCCCCCAAAAAAAAATCTTGTAAATTGAAAAATACATGACAAATGAATGTTACGATAAAAAAAGTATTTTGTGTCTTTTCTTCATACCCTGTTATTTTTCAAATGTTTTATATATATATATATATATATATATATATATATATATATATATATAATTATTATTTTTTTTTTCAAAATAGTAGTGCAAAAAGTGTCCAGATGTCATTTCTGTGTTAGCGGGCATTTTACTAAGAGATTAGAGTCCAAAGACCACAAAGCAGAGAGGTATCAAAGAGGTCTAGGAGTATATAAGAGTGCTTGCAACCTTTACTGCTTTGGAGCATAATTACCTTTCACTCTTGCTTGTTGCCAAGGTGTTTCGGTTATTGTTCACTCACAAGTAGTGAGTACTCATTTTGTGTCACTATAACTTTTTTTTCGGTCGTTTAAGTTCTTTAACCTCGTATTAGGTATAAGTCGCTGAGCCAGATTTGATGTGACCTTGACTCTTTTGATGCCTAAAATTACTGAAATTTAGTCCCTCTTTTCCTATTTTTCTTTTCTAGATTCAAATAAATCATTTTCTGCAGCTTATCTTTTGTGTCTACCTATATGGTATTTACTTCTCCTGTCACACTGGAGAATAATAATGTGATTATCAAAGTACTGATGTGCTGATTAAAGAATAAAACTACTATAGCAGAAAACGTATATAATGGTGACAACATACTCAGTTACACATTTTAATAATCTAACAATACCTTAGTTTAAACGCGTAATACTATACTACCTATCACACTTATCAGTCAATTCAGAATGTTATAAATTTTCTTTATTGTTTTTACCCGAGAAGGGCATAGATAGGCCTTTTGCAAAATAGCCTTTTGGCCCACATCAATGTGTCCAGTCCCCCACATGGTGGCGATAGAACTCTTCCAGTTTCAGCTAGCTCAGCACCTGCATTATGTTATTGCACATTATGTTTCTCTCATCGGTGGTTGAAACAGGTGAAATTAGCTCCTATCACCTTTTCATTTTAATGGACGGCCAGCAGATTGCAGCCATGTGGTGCTTATTATGTACTATTTACAGCTTCTGCATCCGCAATACTCTCTCCTCTCCCTGGTCATCAACCCAGGCCATAAAATGTTCTCATTATCTCTGTCATTCGGTGTATGGGGGTGATGCTGCAGGAAAAGTGGCTTCTAAGCTGTGGCAGCTGGTCAAAATCCTGCGAGGAAAATGAGACTTCAAACCAATTTATGACCATCATCTCCATGTGCGAGGTCAGCACGGCAGCTCTTCAAGCCGCACGTACAGATGTGAAACATACCTCGCGAGTGATTGAAGATTCCAGCGGTGGAAACACTTGTGACCTGAGCGTCGTCCTTTGCAGTAAAACCTTCAAGGGGGGGACGTCCTCAAGGATTTAAAGTTTTCTTCTTCTCCACCAATCCACAAATAGCGAGAAATAGTTGTCACTAGGCCATCTTTACTTGGCAGTTTTGATTAAAGATTGATTTTCTGTTATCGGAGCTATACTAGAAGGGGTATTATGCGCTAGCCTGCATCACTGACCTCAAATTGCAAGTGCAAACATATTTGCAACATGCCTGTAAAATTTTCTCAGTAAATTGTCCACTTGTCAGTATATTTTCCTCATCATTCTGGTCCTTCAGTTGTTTGTTTCTTCGTGGTTGGCAAATAATGGTGATGGTCATTGTTGCTGTGGTGACAAAATAAAACAGTCAGTGGTGTTTATATAAAAGCATACAACATTTTGTTTCAAAACAAGGCAAGGATAGGAAAACTATGGCCCGCAGGCCACATGCGGCCCATCGTACTTCCTGCCGAACTGTCGAACAAAAATGGTAAAAATATGATGATAATAGAAAATAAAGTACTACTGATCAAAACATGGGCAGCACGGCGGCGCAGTGGTTAGCGCGTGTGCGGAGGTCCTGAGATCAAACCTTCCCGTGTGGAGTTTGCATGTTCTCCCCGTGCTTGCGTGGGTTTACAATGGGCACTCCGGTTTCCTCCTGCATTCCAAGAACATGCATGTCAGGGTAATTGGCCGATCAAAACTGTCCCTAGGTGTGAATGAGCGAGTGACTTGTCTGTCTCTGTGTGCCCTGCGACTGGCTGGCAACCGGTTCAGGGTATCCCCTACCCACTGCCCGAAGACAGCTGGTATGGGCTCCAGAGCCCCCGGGAAAAGAAGAGAAGCGGTGCTGATAATGGATGGATGGATGTATATAAAAAGGGGATATAATGACTGTAACCCCTCGTTCGTCCTGGTTAATGGAAGCCAGAACCCACTGGTATGCAAAAATCCGCTAAGTATGCTCCGTGCAGACCCCACTCGCAGCCATAGTCGATCAAGGATAATGTATCCCGGCCGTACCCGTGCTGTTCGTTTTAGGTGGAAAGAACAGGACCTTTGCCATACATGAAGCAAATTTGCTTTCCTACTGTCAGCAAATGTCAATAGGGAATGAAACAGTGCAGTTCATTTTAGACCTGCTTCAGCTGTCAGAACTGGAAAGCCCCCATTTTGAACATGCACTCTAGCAGACCCCACTCGCACCAATAGTCGACAAGGTATAATGTATCGCAGGTAAAACCGTGCATTTCAATTTAGGCAGGCCAGAACGCCATGTTTACCGACAAAAGTGCCATCTCGCACCAATGAATGAGATTAATGGATTGCGGCCACCCGAGTGAAGTTTATTTAAGACACTAACGGCAAAAAAGAGCCCCCAGGCCGCACAAAAGTGCGCTCTGCTGGTTACTTCTCACAGCACTATGCACAGGGGATAGTGGATCGTGGTAAATGCTTTCACCTGCGTGCACCGAGGCCACCAAATACAAAGCACAAAGTAGTGATGGATTTCGGTATTTCAAATATAAAAGAGCATTGAAAACATGGAATGCTTTAAACATTAAAATGTAAGGTTCAGCATTAAAACAGCTGAAATCTTTAATTGAAGAGTTAAAACAAACTTAGGAGTTTAGGTGTTAACTTATGAATTAAAGCCTTAATGCTGGAACTTACACATTAGCTTTTGGTCCAAAGTACAGAACTGCTTTGTAATGGGAATTCTAAGTACCTGTATTTATTTACGTTTTTATCTCTGTAGTGAAGTGATATGCAATAGCCTACTAAATGCAAGATCCATCTTTATAAAGTTGTGTTAAATTAAATATTTGTGTTATATTTGAGTAGTTGCATGCATAAAATGCTCTTAAATATATATTTTTAAATCTCATAAAACTTCTCACGTGACGAGTAACATAATGTACTGTCACAATCACCCAGATTGGGAACACCTGTGTTCAGGATTACGCGCCAACAGCCAGGACAGCTGATTGGCGCACCCTGTACATTTAAATCCCCGGCTTCCTGTAACACTTTGTCTGATTGTACTTTGCGATCTGTTGCCATCTGCTCAAAAAGCCTGTACCTCCGACTCTTTGCCTGCCTCCTGTTTTTCTGCTTGATCTCCGTTGCCGACCAGCTTCCGAATTTGCCTATGACCTGCCCTGCCCGTCTGACTCCTGATCACTTTTCCGAATACTAAGACGCCCTTCTTCTCCAGCCCCGGCCAACAACACTACGTTTACGCCTGTCCGCGACCATATCTCACCAAGCCTTCACCCACCTGTCAAGTTCCGTCAATCTGCCAACCAACGGATCGAAGAATCCCACCTTGTCATTTCCTTCCTTTCAATAAAACCAAGAAACGAGCGCAAGTGATCTCAGTCTTCCTTCCGTCCTGTCTGACAGAACAATCAGACCACATCATGAGATCAGCGCACGTTTTTCCGAAGGAAGAACCAAGCAACTCGGAGCCTCCTTCCGCTCTGCAACGGCTACAATGGACCGAGAGCGCCGTACAAAAATCCGCAAGTGACATCGCCACACTACTACAAGTCCAACAGCAACAAGGTCTTTTGCAACAGCAACAACACCTCTTACTACAAAACCAACAGCAAGTAGCGAGCCTGTTTGAGCAGCTGTCAAAATTACTGACGTCACCATTTCCGCATTCCGTCAACCCGTCTCCGAGTCCACAAACACCCCCGACGATTCTCCCATTGCCTACCTCGCATGTCTCCGAAGCAGCAGAACCCCGTGTGGGCGCATCCGAAAAGTTTTGCGGCAACCCCACCCAAGCTCGTGCCTTCCTCATAAACTGTCGACTCATTTTTGATCTCCAACCCCGAAATTTCCGATCCGAAGGAGCCAAGGTAGCGTTCATCATTAACCACATGACTGAGAGAGCCCGGCTTTGGGGAACCGCTGAGTTTGAACGAGGATCGGTGGCATGTTCCTCGTTTGCCCTATTCTCCCAGGATATCCTGAAAGTATTTGATACTGGGTCTGCCTCGTCTGACGCATCCCTCTCCCTGCTCAACATTCGCCAAGAAAAACGTTCGGTCGCCGATAACTCCATTGACTTCAGAACACTCGCTAGCCAGAGTAATTGGAATGAGGAAGCGTTAGTGGACGCTTATCTCCACAGTTTGGCCTATTACTTGAAGGACGAATTGGTGTCCCATACTCCGCCTTTTACCCTCAACGAAGCCATTGCACTGACGGTGCGAATTGACCGTCGGGTCCAAGCACGGCGACAGGAGAGGGGAAGAACAATACAACTCCCGACGAATTTGCCCAGAGAGCCAAGTGGGTTCCAAACGCCCCGATCCCCGATGACAGTTACTCACGAAGCCAAGGAGATTAATCGGGCAGCGCTATCGGCCGAAGAGCGCCGGCGGCGGGTTTCTGAGGGACTTTGTCTTTATTGCGGAGGAAAGGGGCATCGAATCTCAACGTGTCCATTAAAAGGGGGGGCTCGTCGGACAACGGAGGCGCCCGATTGAGTTCTGCCCTTATCCCGTCCTCCAAAACCTCTCGACCTTCCTTCGAGGTGTATCTCTTGATTGCTGGTTCCCCACAGAGACTTTCCGCGCTAGTTGATTCCGGGGCCGAAGCTAACATTTTGGACCTCTCCCTCGCCCACAAACTCAAGATCCCATTGAATTCCCTCGCTACTATCACCGCCCGAGCACTAGATGGCCGTCTTCTGGGCACAGTTGCCCATGTTACCGAACCGCTGGAGATGAGACTTTCTGGCAATCATAGAGAGCAAATTCGGTTCCACCTGCTCCCATCCCCTGGCCAGCCACTTGTTTTGGGCCATCCATGGCTGGTACGGCGCAACCCTCACTTTGATTGGCGTTCGGAGACCGTCATGGAATGGGGCGTCGAGTGCCATCAAACCTGTCTACGTTCTGCATATCACCCCAACCGACCTGTGGCTTCCAAGTCTCTGACGTGTCCAAGGTCCCTGCCTGCTATCACCACCTACGGGAAGTCTTCAGCAAAGCCAAGGCCACTTCCCTTCCTCCACATCGCCCCTATGACTGTGCTATCGACCTTCTGCCTGGCTCTACTCCCCCGCGGGGTCGTCTCTATTCCCTTTCTGCACCCGAAAGACAGTCCATGGAGGAATACATCTCGGAGGCCTTGGCAGCCGGAATAATTCGGCCATCCTCTTCCCCGGCTGGAGCTGTTTTTTTCTTTGTTGGCATGAAAGATGGTTCCTTACGACCGTGCATTGACTACAGGGGCCTTAATGATATAACAGTTAAGAATCGCTACCCTTTACCACTGCTCGCCTCCGCCTTTGAACTGCTGCAAGGGGCCACAGTGTTCACTAAACTGGACCTCAGAAACGCTTATCATCTGGTCCGTATCAGGGAGAGGAATGGAAAACGGCTTTTAACACTCCCACGGGGCACTACGGATATTTAGTCATGCCTTTTGGTCAAACGAACGCCCCCGCCGTCTTCCAGTCCCTTATCAACGACGTGCTGCGTGATGTACTCAACAAGTTTGTGTTTGTCTATCTGGATGACATTCTGATTTTCTCTAAATCCCTGGAGGAACACACGCAGCACGTCCAACTTGTCCTTCGACGACTCCTAGAGAACTCCCTCTTCGTTAAGGCTGAGAAGAGTGAGTTCCACGCCCAAACCGTGTTATTCCTGGGATATATCATCGCGGAGGGGAGATTGGAGATGGATCCTGCGAAGGTGTCGGCAGTCACCTCCTGGCCTGTCCCCACGGATCGCAAGAAGCTCCAGCAGTTCTTGGGTTTCGCCAATTTTTACCGACGATTTATTCGGAACTATAGCACGGTAGCGGGTCCCCTGACGGCTCTCACTAGCCCCAAGGAAACTTTCAGATGGTCTCCTGCGGCCGACAAAGAATTCTCTGCCCTCAAGGCTCGGTTTTCGACGGCGCCCATCCTCCAAGTACCTGACCCGGGGTGTAAGCTAGTTGTTGAAGTGGATGTCTCGGACCTTGGTGTTGGGGCTGTTCTCTCCCAAAGGTCAGCCGAGGATCAAAAGATGCACCCCTGTGCATTCTTTTCACGTCGCTTATCCCCCGCCGAACGCAATTATGACGTGGGGGATCGTGAGCTGCTAGCAATAAAATTGGCCCTTGAGGAATGGCGCCACTGGCAGGAAGGGGTGCCAGTTCCGTTCCTATTTTGGACTGGCCACAAGAATCTTGAATACATCCGTTCTGCTAAACGTTTGAACCCGAGACAATCCCGCTGGTCACTTTTCTTCACCCGTTTCAACTTCACCCTTTCCTACCGCCCCGTGTCCCGCAATGTCAAGCCAGATGCCCTCTCTCGCCAGTTTCAAAAGGAGGACAATCATTCCCAGGGTCCGACAGCCATCCTTCCTGAGTCCCGGTTACTGGCCACTCTCACCTGGGACATCGAGGACCGCGTCAAGGAGGCCCTCCAAGACCAAGCAACAACACTACGATTACGCCTGTCCGCAAAAATTTCCGCCAAGCCTTCACCCGCCTGTCAAGTTCCGTCAATCCGCCAACCAACGGATTGAAGAATCCCACCTTGTCATTTCCTTCCTTTCGATAAAACCAAGAAACGAGCACAAGTGATCTCAGTCTTCCTTTTGTCCTGTCTGACATGTACCTTCATCTACCTTATCATGTACCTGTATAGTACATGAACAGACAAACGTTTTTTAACTGTATTATTTGCTAAAAATGACTGATTTGTTGTCACCAATTAGATGAAATTGGAGATTTTACTAAAGCACATCAGCAATGGTTTCACAGGACACTAGTTGAGAAACTGGCCTTAACTAATAAAACACAAACTAGTAAACACAAACGTTACTCTCTTAAAGCATCCGTCATATATCTGTCTGATATTTTAATTGATGATATGTTTGAAGAATATAAAAGTTAGTTAGCAAGCAATAACCATTTGTTTTTATTTATCTCTTTTTGTACACCAAAAACAACCTCATAGTGGCCTGGAGCTATGCTAACAACCGATTACGGTTCAGCTGTTTGCCAAAGCAGGAGTGTGATTGGTCCCAGGCAACTGTGATGTAATTTTGATTCTACATGGCTGCCAGCTAAAATGGATAAACAAGCATATTTTGCTTTGTAAGTCCATCCATCCATCCATCCATCCATCCATCCATCCATCCATCCATCCATCCATCCATCCATCCATCCATCCATCCATCCATCCATCCATCCATCCATCCATCCATCCATCCATCCATCCATCCATTATCTGCACTGCTTGGCCTCAGTTGGGTCGTGGGGGTGCTAGAGCACATCCCAGTGTTCATGCCAAAAAAAAAAAAAAAAAACTATAATCTGAAAAAGTGCCTGGTCGTAGAAAAGTTGAAGGGGGTTAACTTCTGTTTTGAAGGAGAAAACTGTGAGAATATGAAGTCATTTATTTCCAGACGTTTCTTAGAAATGGAAAGTGCGGATGCCAGCCAATTGTTTCCATTTTGACCAAATTTCGAAAACCCACAGAAGATTTTGTTCCGTAGCTATATAGGCATTGGATATATTGAAAGAAAGCTAGAAATGTATGTTTATAGCCTCACCATTGTTTAGTAAACCACAGTTGAACATTGCTAAGTTTTTTTCATTTCCAAGATGGATTTTTTGGGAAAGAATGCTTTTCAAGCAGAACCATTTTTTCACATTAGTTATACCTCCAATTTGTCTAAACAATGTGTTCTGTAAACACAAGAGCAGTCTGCTTACAAAATAATTTTTGGGGGCAAGAACACTGAACTTATGTATGAACGTTGTGAGATTTTTTTAAGGGGCCAATGTTTCCGGTGACGTGATCCTATAATTTAGCCCACACTTTCTCAATTGGATAGAGGAAGCTAAGCAACACAAGGAAGTGAGGGCTCCTCGATGTGTGGACAAAGATCTGATCAACGCCTTTTACTGCAATCTAGAGGTAATTTGTCATACTTGAATTGTTCCCAGAGGCTTGATACTTGTTACTTACTGACTAGCAGCGCCAAAGCCTTTAGAATCGTCTTTTTTGAATAAGACAAAAATGTGTTTTTACAGTTCAGGGCCCTGGGTAAATGCTTCTGACTACAAATTCATACGTTTATACGCACACAATGAGTTAAAATGTGTTATTGCATACAGTCATAATGGCGATCATTTAGTGGTATTTAATGTACCTCATGATTATCCATTTATTCAAATGTACTTATTTTCTTCTTGTTTTATTCACTTGATGCCACAGTACATCAATTTATCTAGTCATCTTACAGTGTTGTCATGATTGCCAAAATGAAGACACCTGGGGCAATCGTTTGGCGCGCAGGAGCGCGCTCTCTGATTGGCTGGCACTCCCCTCTTAAGCTGTCAGCACCCAGAGGGGAGTGTCAGACCGTACTTGTGTCTCTCTGGGTGTTTCGCCAGATTACCAGTACCAAAGACTTCTCCTGCTTGATTCCTGCCTGCCTCCTGTTTCGACCTGTTTCTGTCCCACGTTTACGATCGACTCTCCTGCCCTGGCCACCGACCTGCCCGCTAAGCTGTATCGTTTCTGCCTACCTGTCACGCAGTGCCATTCCGTCCAACGCTGCTAGCGACCAACATCGTCGGCTTCCAAAGTAAGCTCTGTCAGCTCAATCCAATAAAGATTCCTTTAAAACGAACGCAATTGGGTCCGAGATTCCATTCTGGTTCGTGACAGGTGTCTACATTCTTATCATGGTGTGAAATCGGGCCTTGGGAATTTTCCACTGACTCCTGTGCTTCGCCACTTTTTTATCTTAATAATTGTCAGACATTTAGAAAGTGCACTTGTGAAGCCATTACAGCCTTATTCTGCACTAAGCCCAGAAAACAGCACTCAGTTTTATCATTTTAAAATCAATTTTACTGTTTATTGTTCACTCCAACATTCGTTTTTACTCCTCTGACGACCAAGAGGTTGATTCAACCGCAACGAAGGAAGAAAATTCGTCCCTCCTTCAAAACCAGACTAAAGTTTCGCAAAACAGGATCATCCATTAATAATCAACCTTTTTTTGCGTTTTCTCCATCACCATGCACGGTCAGTGCGCCCGGCAACAAAATTAGATTCCTCTTGCTGATGCTGCACGAGGAAATCTGATTTTCAAGGCCACCAGCGCCAAGGCAGGCTGTAAATCACGGGCCAAGCGGCTCAGCTAGCGGTGTCAAAGTCGCCCCCCAAAAACAGCGTAGGAGGAGGATGGGAGTTTAATCTGAAGCATGTAGTGACCTGACTCCAATCTATAGCCCTTTCCCCTGCTTTTAAATCCAGCTGTCAAACCTCTTGGCTTAGTGCGAGCTCGTGAAAGCCTATTGGCAGCCCTGTGACACTTTGTACAATTTTACCTGTTTTCTATTTTTTTCTTAGAGGAAGTCGATCATAATCAACCTCTACCATTTTATTGTATTTTCTACTCACTTTTGATGAAATATTTCTATCAATTGGGAAATAAATTAAGTAAGGATTTTTTTTGCCTACTGTAACTGAAAATAATTATATATTTTTTATACGTACAGTGACATACACACAAAATGTCCCTGGTTCAAGCCCGGGTGGAAACACCTACCTACCCAGTATGTCAGATATAACTGTGGATCTGCAAATGCAGAGTGCGCCACTCAATTCTCTCAACTCATGGCAGAGGGCAATAGTGAGACCAAATATTCTAATCCGTAGAAAACTTCAGTCCCAAATAATAAAACTAGTGATAGTATTAGCAAGCTAACAGCAAATCAAGTCATTTTGTATTTTTTTCTAATTTCATTGACTTCATAATGGAGTATTACTTATCTCTAGATGCTTTTATTCTGATGGAACAAGATATAATGTATTGCTGTTCTTAGCATCTGCAGATGAAGAGTGAGGCACGCAATTCTCTTGCCTGACGGCATAGGCCGATAGTGAGCCCAAGGATTTGGCAACCACCTCAGCCACAAACACTAGATGCCAATAGCTGCAAACGATATTTACAATGTAGTGTTTAGAGACTGGCCCAAGTTCTAATAAAAGTGCAATTTTTCCGAGCGATAAAGAATAGTGCACCGCAACAATCGTGCAATGGAAAAGAATGCAAAAAGATAAAA
Source organism: Urocampus carinirostris (assembly GCF_059441175.1). NCBI lineage: Eukaryota > Metazoa > Chordata > Actinopteri > Syngnathiformes > Syngnathidae > Urocampus > Urocampus carinirostris. The sequence goes on along the minus strand of NC_142351.1, from coordinate 55,300,175 downwards.
CAGCAAGTAAAATCCCCCAAATAAGCAGCAAGGTATTTATGTTCACAGTTCCATGCAATAACATTTTAAAGCAACCCTAAAAAAGAAATAAAAGAAAACAAATTAGTCCTCAAAAAACAAAGACATCACAAGATATGTTTTCCAACTTTTGTGCCCTCGTTTAAGGTGGTGATGCCCCTGCGGAAGAAGCTGCCTCTGGTATTGTGGATGTCATATACTTACATTTACTGGCCTACCAGTAAATACATATTTAAGTGCAGAGTCTTAGTGTAGAAACTTCAAAAAGAAAACAAAAATATCTATTAAAAACGGTTGCTGTTATGTTGATTAAATTTATGACAGTAGAAACTATCACAGCTATGAATACATTTTAATACCAACCTGGCTCAATAAATAAATGTATAAATGTAGCAACAAATCACCATTGGAGATTTGGAATTATATTTACTGCACAATTTTATCAATTTAGGATAATTTTTGCAGATTCAGGGTAAAATGCAAGTGGGGAGTTAATCTCTTGAAAAATGGATTGAAACGACCTTTGGTGCCTCCAGAGCGGATTAACAAGAGTTCGGGTCAGTGCAACCTAGCAGTGTTGGGATAACTTGGCTCAACAAAGTGCCATCCTCAGATTTATTTCAGGGCTTTCTATTATGCGTGCCAACACTGAAGTGACTGCAGGGCTTCGTAGCCATGGCAACCCCTGCCAGGTGTTCATATGCACGCTCCATAATGCAACTTGATATAAAAAAAAAGCATGCGCACAAGGTTATAGGTATTCGAACAAATCAAACAAACCAAAGCTAAATCCTTGTCTTTGCTGTATATTTTATGTCAAGCTTGAGTGGCAGGGGTGATATGTTTTAAAGCATTTGGGATTGTTTGTCATTTTGACAAGATGTAAAGTTTACTTCATTAATAATGTCAATATTGTGTCCAGAGCAGTGCCGTTGGTGTGTGGTGGGCCGAGGTCAGATTTACAAATAAATAAACCTATACCTTAGTCCTCTGAGCTATGTTAGAATGCTCTTCCTGGACGTAGACTTTGGGTTTAACACCCTCGTTCTGGAGATCCTGGTGAGGAAACTTTCCCACCTGGGGCTCTCTTTCCATCTGCAGATGGATTATGAACTTTTTCTCAAGGCTGTAAACTCAGCCGCTTTGGCTCTTCCACCCCGACGACAAGTACTGGATCCCTCTTAAAGATTGTGTGCTGAGCGCGCTACTGTTCACTCTGTATACCTCAGACTGTTCTTCAACGTATACCACAAACATGATTGTTAAGTTTGTTGAGGACACTGCTTTGGTCGGACTCGTCTCTGATGGGGATGAGGCGGCATACAGGAAGGAAGTGGAGACACTGACGGTGTGGTGTTCCAAAAATAAACAAATACTCCAAAACTCAAAATTGAAAAAGATTTGCGCATACGTAACGTAGGTTCGTCTTACTGCCTTACGTACAGGCAGACACAAGAAGAAAAGGGGCTGGATGACTGTTTAGCTAATCAAAATGCAGAGGACAATGCATGGTGAAAATCAGCAAAGCAGCCAAACTAACAAAAGTAAACCACGATACAGCAAAGGATTACTACATTCATATTTTTGTTCTCGATTCTTGCCTCTGTGATATGTTGTTGCCAATTTCATGACATTACTGTTCTGATGGACTTAATTTTTCTTTAATCTTATTTTTTTCTCTTTCAAGTAATTTAGTACCTGTCTATTCTGGAGTCTAAGAGTGTTGTAAACAGTCTTCACCATGTTCTTATCAATGACAATTAAGACAATTCCATTTCTTTTCTAAACGACAAAGCCAAAGCAGCAAAAGACCAACAGCAGTTTTGTGCTTAAGTTACCGTGATTCCCTAGTCCTTTTTGGGACAAAATCCAGAGCATAATACATCACAAGGATAGTTTTCCCAACCATCCCTCCCTCCTCTTCTGTGCCTCCTTTCTGTCCCTCTAGGCACGCGTGATTTACGAAAAAAAAAGAAGAAAAAAAGTGGCCTTCTCATATTGCCTTGGCGGCTATGGCGAGTAATACAGCAGCCTCCAAATCAATGGAGCCTGTCCTAGATTTCGCCGCGGTCTCAACTCTCTCTATAAAGGGATCTGGAGGGCACTCTATATTTTTATTAGCTGCAGAGAAATGGAGAGGCAGGGACCTGGATCTCATTACACATACACACACAAAGACACAAAGACACATGCATAATCACAATAAGTGGACAAATGAACACACACCTTGCTTACAGATGCGAACAAGCTGAGCAATCTGTGCACTTCACCTGCTTCATTAGGGATTGAACACACAAACACACACTTACACCAACGTGATGCAAATGTCACAATGGGTTACACAGCATTGCTGACTCTGCATTTGTGAGACTGTCACAAGAAAGGACGCATGCAGCATGCAAAGGGACCGAAGACGGCAAGAAGTCATGCGTCGACGTTTTCGGCTTCTGACCTTAACATTTGAGGAAAAAGAAACAGTTTATCGAATGATAAACCATCTTTTGATATTTTGGTTGTAAAAAGTGGGAAAAAACAACCTTCATTTATTAAAAATTTAAGCAAAAATGCATGAGCGATCATATAAACGTGCATTTTTCAAGTACTCGTATGTTGAAAAAATTGTATTTATTTTACATAACATGAGGCTCACCTAAACGGAGCCTACATAATTGTCTGCCATCTTGCTGCCAAGGGTGTCCCAAATTACAAAAATCTTATGATATGATGGGCAGAAAATGAGTAGAAAAAATGGAGCGGTTTGGTCACTTTGAGTCTTTGTTGTTTGTATTCTTCCTAGGGACTTTTAGCACTTGTTTAATGTAGCACAACACAATTCAGTGATATCTAGTGATGAAATACTACACTGTGAACAGTTAACATTTATAAATTGTTTATCTAATGATAAATTATTGATTTATATTAAGGGATACTATGTAATATTCAACGCATTCCATAACATGATCATTAGGGTGGAGCTTATAGGACCAATTTTTTTTTTCATTTTATCGTACCACACAAAAATGTTCCACTTCCACCAAAAACTACACAGCAGAATTTTCAGTCATGTAAGTTGATCTTTACAGGTAGCTCAATCACTCTATAGTTTGGATTAGCACCCATTAAGCCGGTTACACACACAAAATAATGATGGCTTAGGTACATAATACAAACAATAAGAAAAACTCACTCCCTAATTAGAGTCTCTTTACAACTGTCAGGAAAAGTTTTGCTGTGTTTTTCAGCAATTTGCAGCGAATGCTGCAGATCAGGTTCATCTTTTGTGATATGACCACAGCATCCCTAAATCAATTACAAATGTAGCTTTTCCATCAGACATCTTGGTTCGATCTAAAGCAGCAGTTAACTCTGGAGTTACAACGTTTTTCATGCATCTTTTACTATTTGAGATGCAAACACCTGATATGTGTTTGACTTGTTCCTGGTTTATCATCTTCCGAACTACTACTGCTACATGATAATTGAACTGACGCATTCGCAATTCTTTGCACAGCTTCAGATTCTAGGCGTCGTTTCAAGGTTTTTTCTTGATTTTCTTCAAGTCTTTTTTCTTTCTCTGCTAATCTATTGGCAATACCTGTCATTGACCCCTTTCTTCCCTTTGCTCTTTGAGCCAACAAAAACTCTTTGTCTTCTGGAATTGTCATAATATTGAGCATTAGCATAAGCAATGTCAAACAAATAATCAAATTCTTTTTTGAATTCACTTTCCCAGGCTTTTTGTATTGCTGTTTGTCGTCCTTTGTTCTTTCACAAAAAAATGCCATACTTGACAATGTTTTTCAAGTTTAGTCTGACAATTTTCTGGATCTCGAATTGGTATTCTTGTTTTATTCCAAAATTATAATATTTCTTTCACCTTCACTGCAGAAGACGCTCTGATGGGCTTGTGCAATTTCAAGTGTTGATAAAGAAAGAAACCAAGAGCAATGCGAACTAATGGTAGCTTGCTTCCAGTTAGTTCAGACACATAAGTACCAAGCAGATACACTTCTTTCTTTGATCTAGTTGAAACAATGTACTGAATATTGAATATTTACCTGATGCTGATCTTTGAATGTTAATCACTTCTTGGAGGACAAAGAAGGTCTGCAGGCCTTGTCTTCAAAAGTCGGTCAAGGGAAATTATACTAGTTGAATTAGACTGATCTTGCTGAGCAATGACTTGAGGGTAATAATTGCTTGAGATATAAACTTACACATAAGTGGCTTATCCCAGCTTCCCTAGAACTCCCATTTAAAAAAAATGATAGAAAACGCCAAACTTCTCTGCAATTGAGCTACCACTAAAATGTATTTTATTTAGACCAAACTGCACAGCAACTGTTATTTTGTGTAATTGAACACAATTAGGGGGTAAGGCAGTGACTTTTTGCAACTTTGAAAAAAAGCTCCACCCTAATGATCATCTTGCTGCTACGGGTACCCTTAAAAAATAAAAATGAGGAGAAGTTTTGTGCGGTCTTATCACATTGAGTCTCTATAGTTTGCAATCTTTTTTGAGCCTTTTAGCACTCCATTGTTGTCCAACACAATACAGTGACAACCACTGTAGTGGTATATTGGTATACGATAATATACAGTGTCCCTTAAGGCAGGCTGCGATGCAGTGAGATTTGATAGGCTGATCTCAAATTAATCACGGGGCTGATTTGGATTATGTCTACAAGGAAGGGTGAATACCGATGTCGATACCAGGTGTTGGTAATGGTGTAACAATGGTGATACAAGTCTTTCATTGATATATCGGTACTCACAACAATGGGCAGTACCTCTATGGGCTCCCCTTTGAGTAGCCTTTGAACTAGTGAAGACTGGGAATTAGATAAGTGTTGTATGCTCAAGTAAATCATGAGACTGACTTGGATTATTATTATAATTATGGATGAATACTGTATTAATATTCAGTCTTACATTGATTAAGCAGTACTCTGCCAGGAGAGGAATGGGCACAGCCAGGCTATTCCCACCTAAAACACACTACAGGAAATAGTGCCCTGACCACCCTTGTGGTTAAGGGTTCTGTAAACCACAAACCCTAAACTTGCCATTGGCCATTACCTGTATGCGCTGCCCTTTAAGTGGCCACTGTACTTCCAAATTTTGTATTATATTGTTCTATTATTTTATCAATAGATACGCAAAATCTAAGCATTATATTGGTCTCAACAAAGTGCCATATTATTGTATACTCCTGTTCAAAAAGTTTGAGGTCGCTAAGAATAGTCCTTATTTTTTAAGAAAAAGCACTATTTTTTTAATAAAGATATCCTAACCTTAAGAAATCCACCCCACATATTGTTAAGTTAGTAAATTACTTTTTCATTTTAGCCTATTTCCAACAACCAACACTCCAGTGTTTAAATAGTACAGTGTGTTTCTAACTGTGTTACAAGGCTAACGGATGATTAGTAAAACTCAGTGCAGTTTTTTTTAGCTGAGATGAAAATAATTTAGCTGGTCGAAGAAGCTATAAAAAGTTTTTTCCTTTGAATATCTGGAGCATCATCTGCTACTTTTCTGAAATGTATTCAACGATCATAATGGACAGAAAAGGAGAACTTTCAGAGAAACTCCACAGTCTATTCTTGTACTATGTCTTGTGAAAAATGGCAAGAAGCTGAAGATCTCCTACAACAGAATGTACTACTCGCTTCAGAGAACAGTACAAAGAGGTTTTAACCAGCATGAAAAGAGAAGTGTCAAAATGATAAGTAGATTAGAGTTTGCAGTTCGAGCAATTGATGCCTTACAGGTCCTAAACTAGCAGCTTGAGTAAATAGTACGCGCCAAACACAAGTGTCAACATCTACAGTGAAGAGGTAACTCCAAGATGCTAGCGTTCAAGGCAGAGTGGCAAAGAAAAACCCATATTTGAGACTGACCGGCAAAAGGAAGAGATACATTTAGACACAAAAAACAACAAAGACTTTGAACTCATTTGATAAAGAAAACCTGACTTTTTCATGGAAAACACAGAATTCTTTGGGTGACCCCAAACTTTTCAACAACAGAGCATATTATATAGTAAAATTCCCACATTTTTCAGAATGATAGCCGTTAATTAACAAAAACTTTAGAAACAGTTTATCGAATGAAGATAAGCGGTGCAGATAATGGATGTCTAAGGCTGATTTCAGAATTCATCCGACATGCGTAAGCAGCCCTAGCAAGGTGCCCCCAGGCCCCACCATGGTCATCAGCCATCACTTGGACCCGGCCGGGTCAGCGGCGACACGGCCCGGCGAGCATTTCGCCCGCCGTCCATCCGCCCGATGCCAGACATCAACAGCTAATTGAATCTGCCACTATTCATTTGTCCTTAATGTGCTTTTAATTAAATTACAGAGAAAGGGGCTTTCCAGGAAAGGGGGAGCCAGAGGTGAGGCGACGGGGGAGGATATCAGCTTGAGTGGTGACCTTCTGTTTCCACCAAATGGAAAGGGGAAAGATCACGATGCCAGCTTTCACACTGATTTTTTTTTTTTTTTTTTTTTTTTCGTTTTATTGCAGTCAGCAGGTTTGACAGATTTGAAGAGAAATATTCTCGGCTGTGATATATATCTTTGTGCTGGGGTGTCATAAGGCAAAGAAAAATGACTATACGGGGTGCGTGACTGACAGCGGTCCTAAGAAATAGTATTTTCAATTTGCAGTATTAAAGTGGTGGGAATCAAAATGTTTTTTTTTCTCCTACTGAGTAAAAAATCCTTGACGCTGCCCGTCTGTGTGCGTAAGGGGCTAGCAAGTAAGAAACTCAACAACGTTTCAAAACACTTAAGATCACAGAATTTTTTCAATTTATTGAACATTTTAAAAAGAAAAACAAGTACTGCAAAAATGTTGTATTTTGTACGAAATGTACGATAATTCTTCTCAGTACCTATAATAATCTATAAAATATCTAGTAAACGACATATGATAATTTTGCAAAATGATATAAATAATTATAAAATAATATTTAAAATGATCTGATTTATCAAATGTGACCCGATCTACCAAAATGAGTCACAGCAGAGTTTTAGGTATCAATGGAAAGTATAAAAAATTAGGTTTAAAATGATACCATAATTTGCTGGGATGGGCTCCAGCACCCCCGTGACCCTACTGAGGATAAGCGGTGCAGCTAATGAGATGAGATGAGATGAGATGAGATGATACCATAATTGAAGCTTTATGACAACCTAATTTGAAGATATTGCCATTTGAATTAAAACCCCCCATCCACCTTTTTCCAATCAGAAACCTGAGAAAATCATGTTTAAAGTTTTTGTTAGCTTTTTTTTGGGCTTGATGTCATTCAAATATTTTTACAGTTAAAGGGTTAGTCCAATTTTAAAATGTAATACCAACATAGGCATTTGTACAGATATCAAAATAATTCAATCAGACTGAAATACATTTTTAGCACATATTTATTGAAATACATGTTAAAAGAACTTGATTTTGCTTACTAAAATCGAAAACATTGGACTTTAGTTGATGTTTTTGTTACTTTCCCTATTTGTGTGGATCATGAAACTCGGCGAAAGCATTTCCGACTGTCATATCTTTTAAAATTGAGAAAAATGTAAAAAAATAAAAATATATATTTTTCATGATTTTCCAAATTTTTTTCATTTATCGGCCTGTGGCTAAAAATAAAACGTTGCTACTTGTGACTCCTTTTGGCAGAGCGGGTCACAAATGATAATAATAATCATTATCATCATCATCATAATCATGATTACAATCATAATCATAATAAAAACATTCGGATACAGATACTACTGCAGATAATAGATATGTACTTATATTGATTATTATATTTCATGACATACATTTTTAGTTTTTGTATGAACTCTTATGTACATTTATTTATGATGAATATTAATTAAAAAAATCTTTTCCAGTGAATTAGTTACTTTTTTATTTTACAGTTTCATTTCCTTTTAATTGCAATTTTTTTCCTTCTATACATTTATTTAATTCTAGCAAAATCTCTTCTCATTCAGTCTTCGTTATTTTTGCACCGTATTTGGACGGTATTCTACAATATTTTGTTTTATTTTTATATCAACTATATTTTTCAAGTACATCAACAAAAAGAAAAAAAATATTATATGGAAAAAGAATGTTGTAACCGGCAAAAGAATCCTCCAAATTATTTAGATAATTTTACTAATAAAATGATTCAATGCTAATAAACATCAAAGCTATTCACTTCCCCTTATACACACATTCATGCATATTTAGTATTCTGGTCAGTGCTTGCAGCAAGATTGGAAGAAGGGGGAGGGTTAGAGGTCAATGATAATTTTTTATTAAAATTGATAAATAAATTACACTCATATCGATGGACTTTTAATGTGCCTCACTTGAAAGGCGGCCAAGTCCAATGCCCGATTATAATTGCAAGTTGTTTTCTACGCAATGCCAGACCAGCCCACTTCAAGAAGACGCTTAACTCATTCAGTGCCCTAATGTAAAAATATGTTTTTATGAGCATTGTTCCTGAGTGCCAACACGTAAAGATGTTTTTTTTGTTTGATTTAAAAAGATATATATACAGTATTATGAATGGGTTGGCACAGCCTATCAATAAATATCAAGCCTATGTGAATTAAATGTCAAGAGTGGCTTTGACCAGATCTTTGTCCAGACATCAAGGCAGCCCCCACTTCCTAGTCTTTCATGAAGTGTTTAGGAGGCTTCGTTTTACGAGTATATGTGTAAAAAAGCAGTGTGGTCAAAGTCGCGGATATATGGATAAGTACAGACAGTTAACGCTTAGAACTTTTTTTCTTTCTAAATAGATGAAATCCGTTTGTCATCATCGGAACAGGGAGGGATGATGTTTCGTGCATGTACACGATAGCCATGCTGCCCCAAATCATGTGATTGCGTCACTGGAAACATCAAGCGCTGAAAAGTTCTTGCAAAATTTGCATACATTTTGTGTTTTTGCACTAAATGGTTAAGGTGCCTCTGTGTTTATGGAAATTATTGTTTATTTGAGGTATATCAAATGCAAAAACAAAAGCACTCTAATCAAAATTCTACTTTAAATGCATCCTTTCACAATAAGCCGTTTTTCTCAGAGGTTTTCTTAGAAACGAGTATTTTAAAAAAACTGTTGTTTACTAAACAATGGTAAAATCTAGAAAAAAAAATCCTATGGAATATGAGGGTTCAAGATTTCTTTTGATACTATGTTATCTGCCTATATTGCTACAGAAATACATTTTGTAGCATTTGAGAGAAAGGACTAGCATAGAATGACTTAAAGGATTTAAAACTAATCAAATTATTAGTTTCATATCCTTCAATCAAACATGTTCAAAGAAGACAATAGTAAGGTTGTTCAAACAGGAAATGGCAAGCCACCTCTTGGCTTGGCATGCAAATGTAATGAAGCCAGCGCAATGTAAATCAATACGGCAATGATGTATGGATATTGAATAGACCCTGCAAGCGTAATCTATTTTTTTTCCAACTTTGTATTCAAGGTCTAGGTCCCAATAAATATGTGCTTGCGTACTCCTTTGGAGCTATAATGGTAACTGATGCATTGCTTCTCCACCTCGATGTATTCACACTTACTGTACTTTACGTCAAGATGTGCATCGATTTTTTTTTTGCTTCCAGTTGCGGCTAAATTGAGTCACTTCCAATACAAATGAAATGACTTTGGCATTACCGAGAAGCATAACCTTGTTTGCACAAATTAAAAGGGTAGTTATCCATCAATTGCCATACAGCATGTAATGAGGTAGTTGCATTCTCAATATTCTTACTCATCATTTGTTGTGAATAGCATGACTTCATCAAAATTATGTCATTCTTTTAATTATTTTTCTCTCTTTTTTCCCTCCAGGACAGGGGTGGGCAAAATTTTAAGTCACAGGCCGCGTTGGGTTCAAAGATTTACCCTAGGGCCTGGAGACATATTCAAATTTTCATTTGCACTTATGAATACACATGTTATATTTAATTTTATATTTATCAATAAATAGGTATGTTTCATCAAATTAGTTTAGAAACACTTAGAAGTCAAACAATATAACAAATTGTGTGGCTTCATTTAAGCAATTAATTTGATGTTTCGTTTTGGAGTGTTTTTTCAGTGTATTTATCATATTTCTGTAGTATTATATGGTAGGACTTTTGTTTCTGTCGAATATTTTTATAGTATTTCTCTGTAGTATCATTTTTGTGTTTTTTTATTAGTTTGTGGTATTACTGAAAATGTACTTCTTTAATATTTCTGCAGTATTTTATAAGATATCTGTAGTAGTATTTTCATAGTATTTTTCTGGTATTGTCGTCGAATGACTGCAGTAGATTTTTGTAGTATTTCTTTAGTGATTTTTGTTTGTTTGGTCTTTTCAAAGTGAAAGAGAAAAATCACATTTGAAGTCCATGTTTTAAGCAAGACATTTAATATGTTTATTTTACGTTTTATTATAATTTCTGAGTTTTCTTGTACTATTTCTGTTATTGTATTTGTTGCAGACACCCAAAAGGACAACAGGGAAAAAGCTGGCACCCTAAAAACGTTTTGATCATCCATCCATCCATTATCTGCACCGCTTATCTTCAATAGGGTCGCGGGTAAGCTGGAGCCCATCCCAGCTGTCTTCGGACAGTGGACAGGGGACACCCTGGACTGGTTACCAGCCAGGTGCAAGGCACACGGAGACGGACAACTCACTCGCTCATGCACACCTAGGGACAATTCGGACCAGCCAATTAACCTGACAAGCATGTTTCTTGGAATGTGAGAGGAAAACGAAGAGCCCGGAGGAAACCCACGCAAGCACAGGGAAAAAAATGCAAACTCCACACAGGAAGGTTCGATCTCATGACCTCAGAACCGTGCCGCACACACGCTAACCACTGCCCCGCCATGCTGCCCATGTGTTAACAGTACTTTATTTTCTATTTCATTATATATGTATATCTTCAAAATATTTTACCATTTTTGTTCAGCAGGCCGGTAGGAAGTCTGATCGGCCACATGTAGCCTGCGGGCCATAGTTTTCCTATTCTTGCCTTAGAAGCTCAGTGTTTCTCACTCTTCAGAACTCTTTCTAGACTCCACTTGAATTAGGCTTTTTCTTACTTTCACCATTTTCAAGCTTTACTAATAAATATAGATAAAAAACCCTGGGGGATGAGCGTGAGTTCATACTTTAGCCCTCCCCCAGCCCCTCATTCTTCTTACATCATGTGTTCCTCCCAACAATTTTTAGATAGAAGCGGAAAATAAAGCATTTTGTTTTATTCTAAGAAAAATATTCTAAAGGCGCTGCTGACCAGTAAGTATCAAGCCTCTGGGAATGGTTTCAAAATGATAAATGACCACTATATGCCAGGAATACTGTTGATCAGCTCTTTATCCACACATAAAGAAGCCCCCACTTCTTTGTGTTGCTTTGATTAAGTGTGTGTGGGGGGCCCTGAGTGACCAAATTAATGTAATCTCGTCATCAGAAACATTGGGCGCCGAAAGGTTCGTGCAAAGTTTATGCAAAGTTCATGCATAGGTTCAGTGTTCTGGCACTAAAATCTTATTTTGAAGGCAAAGTGCCTTTGTGTTTATGGAAAGCACTGTTTTGATTACTGAGGTGTCACAAATGCAAAAAAAAAAAAAAAACAACAAAGTGAAAGTTCTTCTTTAAATGCAACCTTTCACCCAAACATTTGTTGCAGTTTTCCTGGAAACAAATATTTTCAAGAAAGCAATGTTCAACTGTTTTTTATTAAACAATAATAAAAGGTAGAAACATGCTATTTTCTAATGCAAGATGAGCGTTGAAGCGTTCTTCTGATATGTCCTATGCCTATATAGCTACGGAACTAAGTTTTTGTAAGCCTTCAAAAATGAGTCAAAATGACTACAATTGAGAAAAATTTGAGAGAAACGAGAATTTAATTACATTTACGGAATGATAAGAAAAAAATCGATGCTGTCTTACAATCGTCTCCAACTTATTTTTAGTGTGTCTGCTGGCTTTCAAAAAGGCGACAGGAGATTACATCCTTGACCTCACTGGCCCTGCAGGTCTGCTTCCACAAACAAAGTGACACTTTGGTGGCTCTGCTTTAAGAGGCCGTTCGCTAAAGCGCACTCCCGGCCGAATGATGTCAAAATCGATACGGCAATGTCACCGGCCCTGCCGCGGGAGTAATGACGGGAGCCTGAGCGCGCTCTCCAGTCACGCACTTAAACACACCCACTTCATCATATCATCAAGCCCATCAGCAAAGCTTAATGGAGGGAACTCTTGATACAAGGCCGGGAGGGGTGGGTTTAAGACGTCAGAGGCCTATGGCATTCTTTCGAATAGCTGGCGTGGACCTACACCGATTCACCTGTCGCCGGTCATGCTTATCACAGCATCCCTTGTCGAAACCAATGATAACAGCCCTGGGGTCAATCCCTCCTTACGTAATGAAGTCATTAGGGGCAGAACTTAATGTTCATTCATAGGACCTCATATAACATATTTTGCAGATACATGAAAACAACTACAGTGACGTAAAAATTATTTACAGTTTCTGAATCAGATGTTTTTTGGGGGAAATTTATCACTCACAAAGGTTTCAGATCATTGATCCAATTTTACGACCCAAACAAATGGAGAATGCAGTTTTAAAATGTTGATTCCATTTATTAAGGCACAAAAAAATCTAGACCTATCTGGCTCTGTGCGAAACATTCATTTTCTGTGCCGCTTATCCTCAGTAGGTTTGCAGGGGTGCTGGAGCCCATCCCACCTGTCCTCGGGCAGTGGGCAGGGGACACCCTGAACTGGTTGCGTGCAGAGCACACAGAGACCGACAACTCACTCGCTCATTCACACTTGAATTGACCTGACATGCCTGTTTTAGGAATGAGTGAGGAAACCAGAGTGCCCGGACGAAACCCACACAGGCCTGGTAAGAACATGCAAACTACACAAGGAGAAGCTCCTGTAGCTGGAATTGAACCCTGAATCCCCGCGCTAACGACCCAGCCGCCGGGCCGCCTGCCCCGGCCCTGTAACCCCACCTTGTTAATTCACAAAGTCAGTGTGACTAACTATTCACCAAGCCACACCCATAATTGATTGCCACCATCTGTGTTGAATTAAGAAATCACTAAAATTGCATCTGTTAGACCAAGTGAAGAAGGCTAAAAAAACTCCAAAACACAATTGACATGCCACGATCCAAAGAAATTCCAATGGAGGAAAAAAAAGTACCGTATTTTCCGCACTATAGGGCGCACGGGGTTATAGGGCGCACCCCCCAAAAATATTTTTTGGTCCTATATCTTCCATAGATAAGGCGCACCGGGTTATAAGGCGCTACAATGGGAACGTCGACAAAACAGTCAGATGATTCAGTCAAACTTATTACCCCCTTAACATTCCCAAATCTTGCAAAGAAGCAAATACGTGTCGTAGGCACGTGCGGATGCGGTGTCTGTACGATGTCACTCAAATGCATCGTTCCAAATATCATTCGGAAGGTTAAAGTCTTGGGATTCAAGAAATGCCAACCATTCCTTGGTTTCTATTTTCATTTTTGCTCGCAACTTTATTGTGCATATGACAATAAACACTTGGAATTGAGTTTAATTTAAAAATAGACACTCCATTCCATCCATTATCTGCACCGCTTATCACAGAAACATCGAGTTCAGTCTGAAACAAGATACAGGGACAATGTAAAACACGGAGTAGCTCACCGAAGTCGTTGTGTTCATAATAATGTGCAGCCAATGTCCTCTTATATCCGTGAGTGTAGTAAATCCAGGAGAATAAAATATTTACACATACAGAATAGTAGAAAAATGCTTTCTGTATGCCGTCAAACCACGTGCTATACGCATTCATCTTTTTCGGCCAATTGCAGGCTTTGTTTTGCCGCTTCAGCCAATGCCAGCCAGTAAATGATAAAAAGGATCCGCCCCTTGACCTCCGAATAACTTTAGCCAATAGTGATTGATTTAACTGATGATTGACACATCTTTTTCGGCCAATTGCAGGCTTTGTTTTACAGTTTAAGCCAATGCCAGCCTTTAAATGGTAAAAAGGATCCGCCCCTTGACCTCCGAATAACTTTCGCCAATAGTAAACGATTCAAATGATGATTGACACATTGGTTAGCCAATGAAACGCCGGTATATAAATCCCAGCATACACCGCGGACTACTCCACGTTCGGGGGAAAATCGAGTCGGCGGCTGTTGCGTAAGTTGCGAGACCTTGCGATTTCATATTGAGCCATATATAAGGCGCACTGTATTATAAGGCACACGGTCAGCTTTTGAAAAAAATCAAGACTTTTAGGTGCGCCTTATAGAGCGGAAAATACGGTAATTGAAATATATCGGTCCGGAAAAGGTCATAAAGCCATTTCCATGGCTTAAGGCCTACAGCAAACCACTGTCAGGGCCATTATCAACAAATGAAAAAACTCGTAACAGTGGCGAAACATCCCAGGAGTGATCGACCGACTAAGATTACTCCAAGATGGTGACGACTGCTCATCCAGGATGTTACAAAAGAACCTTGATAAACATCCAAAGAACTGCAGGCATTGCTGGCCTCAGTTAATGTGAGTGTCACTCCACTATAAGACAATGGCCAAAATGTCATCCCAGGCAAAATCCACAGCTGTCGCAAAACACAAAGATTCATCTCACATTTGCCAGAAAGCATTTCGATTATCTTCAAGACTTTGAGAAACTTTCTGTTGAATGAGAAGTCAAAAATTTTGCAAGGTGTGCATCCCGTTACATCTGGCGTAAAAATGGCATAGCTTTTGACAAAAAGAACATGATGCCAATAGTAAAGCTTAATGGTGGCAGTGGGATGTTCTGGGGCTGCTTTCCTGGCCAGCACAACTTGCTGTAGTTGATGGGATAATGAATTCTGGTGTTTGCTAGGAAATCCTAAAGGAGAATGTCTGTCCATCAGTTTGTGATTTTCAACACAAGCACTCTTGAAACATGCAACTGGACAATGATCCCAAACACACCACCAAGTCGACCTATGAATGGCTAAAAAGCAAACAAAATTAAGGTTCTGGAGTGGCCAATTGGGCAGCACGGCGGAGCAGTGGTTAGCGCGTGTGCGGCACGGTTCTCAGGACGTGGGATTGAACCTTCCTGTTTGGAGTTTGCATGTTCTCCCCATGCTTGCATAGGTTTCCTCCAGGCACTCCGGTTTCCTCCCACATTCCGAAAACATGCATTTCAGGTTAATTAGCTGGTCCAAATAGTCTCTGTGTGTGAATGAAGGAGTGAGTTGTCTGTCCCTGTGTGCCCTGCAACTAGTTCAGGGCAACTAGTACAGGGTACATGAGACCGAACCTCCTGTGTGTAGTTTGCATGTTCTTCCTGTGCTTGCATGGGTTTCCTCCGGGCACTCCGGATTCCTCCCACATTCCAAAAACATGCATGTCAGGTTAATTGGCCGGTCCAAATTGTCCCTAGGTGTGAATGAGCGAGCAAATTATCTGTCCCTGTGTGCCCTGCGACTGGCTGGCAACCAGTTCAGGGTGTCCCCTGCCCACTGCCCGAAGATAGTTGGGATGGGCTCCAGGGCCCCCGTGACCCTACTGAGGATAAGCGGTGCAGATAATGGATGGATAGATGGATGGATGGATGGATGGAGTGGCCAATTCAAAGTCTGGACTTAAATCCAATTGAGATGATGTTGTGTGTCCTTAAACAGGCAGTCAATGCTAGAAAAGCCTCCAATATGGCAGAGTTAAAACAATTTTGCAGAAAAGAAACGGCCAAAATTCCTCCACAGTGTTGAGAAAGACTCATGACCAATTATAGTAAATGTTTGATTTCTATATCGCTGCCAAAGGTGTCCCAACTCGCTTTTAGGTTAAGTGGGTAATTACTTTTTCACATAGGGCTGGATAGGTTTTCATATTTTAGGGGTCCTAAAAATGGAATCAACATTTCACATCGGCTTTTTGTGTTACCTTGGTTGTCTGCGCAATATTAGAATTGGTTTGCTTATCTGCAACCTTTTGTGAGTCAGGGAATATGCTGTGTACTGTCTGCTTAATCAAAGTTGTCGATTTTGAATGGAACGTAACCTTATATTTGATGAACAGAGGGGAAAATATGTCAATCAACTTCCAAACCTCGATGAGATCTTGTGCAAGGATGGTGTTGCCTCAATCCTCCTAACAATACCGCCTCCTCCTCACTGCGGTCTGTTTATCATGCCAGGAAGAGAGTGGCAAAAACAAATTAGTCCACGGGAGAGGAAAATAGCCAGGGTTATTGATTTCGCCTTTTCATGCCAGAGTGGAGCACAGAAAATATTGGGCTATAAAAGGGAAACAAGGATATAAAGCCATTACAGTGCACACTTAATTGATCCCTCTTCCCATAACAAATTAATTGAGCGGAAAATGGCAGATGGCTTTGATGAATGTCATAAAAAGGCTTGTCAGCAAGGCCGCTGTGGACGACCCCCCTTGCCCATATGCAGAAGAAAAAAAAAGACTTTCCGGCATGCCAGCCTGTATTTGCTCTGGTGTTTACATCCCGGCTGCGCCGATGTTAATCATGTTGACTTTTTGACATCATTCTCTGCTTTGTCTTTTTTTTTTGCATTTTTTGAGCCACTGCTCTAATCTTCAACACTTGTACGCACGCTCGTGTGTGTTTGTTCCTGGTTATGCTTACGGACAGGTTCCTGCCCTGGTAGCAGAACAAATGCTAATTTAATCAATTGGCTATAAATCCTAGTGGTCGCTGACTCATGCGTCTCATGCCCAGGGGACTCTTGACAAAAATAAAGAAAAAAAAAGAAAAAAGCCCTGCCAGTGCAGTTTGTTCGGCTCACTCGTGCCCATCCGCACACAAACATCCTTTATCAATATCATCATTAAATGTGGTGTGCACAGTAAGAAGGTAGGTTCCTCGCTTGTTCCTTTTGATTATATAATTTGTACCAATTGATATTGATGACTGAAAAAAAGTTTTTACTCTCTTAACTTTTTTTCTGAAACAGTTGTGTTAAAGAAGTCTTTTATTTTCTTTTGACCCCCAGAAGTATGAATGCCATGACGGACAGCAAAAGACTCTGCGCGAATATCAATAACCATTACAGGAAAATATAACTACAACTTATTACGATGGTGACTTCTTGCCGTGCGGGCCAGGGGCTGTTAAAACCGGCAAGGTTCTAAGCCCAATTTGGGACTATACCATATCCTTATTGATGAAAACAGAAGATGGCAATTGATATCTGTAATCAAGTGGAGGGTATGGCAGTTCTGAAAGGACTCCAGGATGTGCAGCAAGTAATTTCTACAACGTACCTTTTATGTATTTAAGAGCAACTTTATGTTAAGTAGATACGAGGCACGACAAAGACACCTAATGTAGCTAGCAATAAGTAAGCTAGTGCTACTGTAGCTTAAAAAAATAGACAGAAATTTATGCTAAACAATTTGAGCAGCTTTCGGTTACAGTCAATTTGAGATTGGATGGCACCCTGAATAAAACATATTAGTGTCAGAACCAGAGCAAATGTTAGATCCAAATGCATAACGTTTCACTCAAAAGTTTATTGGGATATCGAGGAAACAAACGCCAGCGATCCGGTGCTTGCTGGACAGAGGGAACAAGCAGCTCACATGATCAGAGCGTGATCGGAATGCGGAAGTGGATTTGGCTGATACGAAGGAGAAGAATGATTTGGGATGGGTCAGCGGACCAGCGTCTGACCTGCAGCATGTCAACCCCTGCATTTACCAGCTGGCAGAGACGGGAAGCAGCGTCATGGCCGTCATAGACTTTCTGGACTGGTTTGCAGGCTGGGGGCGTCGTTGATGTCATGCACTTTCCGGACATTTTCAACATCTTACCTCATGTTTACTATTATGTGTACAGTAATGCTAATTGTAATCCACTCTGGTCAATCCTGGAAGGGGGATTACCACATGTGAGGTCCTTTCTCAAGGTTTCTCTTTTCTCCTCACACTGAGGTTTTTGAGTTGTTCCTTGCCCGCATGCTGGTTTAAGATCAGGTAATTGTGTAATTTTGTAATTGTAATCCTGTGCAGTCCTTTGAGACATTTTTGTGATTAAGGGCTATATAAAGAAATGTGACTTGACTTGACTTGACTTGCCGGAGTGGGAGATCGGAGAGTGGTCGGTGGTGGAAAACGAGTCGTTAGCCGGAGCGAAGATCAGAGCGTAGTCGGTGGTCAAAAACAGGTCAATAGCCACAGACAAACGGGAAATCAGGAACAGACGAGTAGGATACGGAGGAAGACGTGATCGACGGGAGCCAGAGTCAAAGTGCTTGCCCTGCGTATTCAGAGGTTCACTGACGGACTGACAAGTCGTGACTGGAGTACTGGGTATAAATAGGAGGGGAATCAATCAGGCAATTAGCAGCAGCTGGCGCCAAACAAACGGGCACAGGTAAGTCCAATGAGTAATCATGACATATTAGTATACACAACTAACATTAGTATCTTACCTCTGCCAATATGAGGTGCAGAAATGCGTACTGGTAATTCAACCAGCTATGAATAACTGATAAGCATCCAGATTTTTATAAGCTTTGAAATAAGCATTAGTGTATGGGGATACTTTATATATAATATAGTGATATAGATCGTGTTGACTGAACTCAGGAAGACTAGATGATCGGGTAAAATCTGTGAATATGACAGAAAGAAGTAGGTATGGGTCGGTAGCTATCCC
This sequence comes from Urocampus carinirostris, assembly GCF_059441175.1. NCBI lineage: Eukaryota > Metazoa > Chordata > Actinopteri > Syngnathiformes > Syngnathidae > Urocampus > Urocampus carinirostris. The sequence goes on along the minus strand of NC_142351.1, from coordinate 55,281,419 downwards.
TGCTATCATCGGGTTCTCTAATAAAACACTCTTTGATCCACCTCATTCGACAGCTGCACAATATTTGTTGACTAGTCATTGCCAATGGTGTTAAATAGTATATCTTTTTTGTTGTTTTCTTCTTATTTCCCCACATGGAGTACTGTTTACTATGGTTTACTGCCATCCGTCATGGAGTCGTCACATGGTTAGGTCACCTGCGTGCAAGGGATCAATATTGTTAAAGGTTTTCACATCATATTATGTACAACAGGGATCTCCAATGTGTTTCCATGGGCACCAGGGTAGACCCCCAAGAACATTCGATTAGCCCGCGAACTGGTTTTGAAAATAGCTAAGCGGTGATAGCTCATTGTGATTATTTACACAATTCACACATTGACGAGTGAATTTTCAAAATACAGTGCAAAGGAAGGTATGGTTTTCATGTTTACTTTGTTTTACCTGTATTTTTTTAATATACTGCTTTTTTGGTTTGACTCTCTTGACATTTTTCTGCAACAATTGTACTAGAAATACTTTATTCAAGATTCAAGTGTTTATTGTCATATGCACAGTCAAGAACCACGATTCCCTGCACAATTTGCTGTCCACACAGTTGCCAGCGTAATAAATCTAAGAAACTATATACATGTATACATAAAATAATTTCACATTAAAAAAAGAAAAAAATACAAGATTAACTCAAGATGAGTTATCTATTATAGTGTTAAAATTTGCATTGTAGTTATCTTATACAATGACACTTTTAGTGTTTGAAATATTAGTGCTGTGTTTATCGTAACTATAAACCGACTAAAGGGAGAGGGGTTCAATTATTCAATGTTCATGACATTTCCAAACAAAAACTATTGGTAACAAATTGGCACTGATCAATACTACCTTGTAGTTTGATTTGATTGATACCAAACGTCTCAGTATTGCTCAATCCTACTGTGTGGTTACCAAAAAAATTTTGAATTTTTCTTATTACCTATTTTACCTATTACCTATTTCATGATTACCTATTTTCCTTATTACCTATGTTTAATGCTGTCTGTTTTGTCTATTGGTCCCTGCGTAACATCCATTGCAGCCTTGCCCTACTAGAAAGGGAATAACCTCATGTGTCCTTCTCAAGGTTTCTCATGTTTTACTTATAATGATGTTTTTCCTTACCCTAGTGTAGGTTTGAGATCAGGGAATGTTGTAACGAGCTTATATGTGGAAATGTACAGCCCCTACAGACTCCCTGTAAGCAAGGAATAACTAGTGTCCCCCGAAAATGAATCCACATTTTAGCAGATGATAACTCAATTGCCGGTATTCATGCTTTCTTAATGGACTCAACCCAGTAAATCAAGTGATGGCAGCCAAACTTTGTCGAAAGGAAAATTATTCTAAAATACGATTGGAAGTATTAAAAATCAGTCAAAGTGTTGACAATCAGGGAGGGAGTTTAACAAAAAACCACCAGTACGAGTTACCATGACTCGAATTTGAGATAAGTTTGAAGCTGATGGAACTGTTCAGGATGTCCATTAAAAGCGTTCTGGAAGACCACGTACATCGACAAGCCCCACAAAAAAAGAAAGATTACTGGAAGCCTAAAAAGTTTTTGCGGCAAATTTGTCGTAAGTTAGACATTTGAAACTCATCTGTCTATGGCATCATAAACTGTTGTCAATGGAGAAGTTATATTCTACGATAAATCCATGCTCTTAATGACAAAATGAAGAGTACAGTAACCATGTAACAAAGATGCACACTTTTCCATAAAGACTGTGTGGAATGATGAGGCCAAATTCAAATTTAATTGTTCAATTGACAGACACAATAGCACCCACCGGGGACCTGAAAATCCACATGTTACGGTCGACCACTATGTTAATTTACTAGGAATTAATTACCTTTTCATACTTTACAAGAAATTTCCTTCCTTCAAAGTCAAATCTGCCAGTCATCACTCGGTTAAATGGATTCAGCCTAGGAAGAGAGAATAAATAATCGAGTTATCAGCTGCTTAAATGTGTATATAGTTTTTGGGGCACCCTGTACCAATAAATTAAGAGGAGAAGAAACGTTTAATTTTGAAATGCACACAAAAATAACCATTTTTCTCCAAGCTACCAAAAGTCACAAAAGTGCATAGGTTCCAAATAATATTTGAGAAACTGGAGTGTGTGGTATGTTGACATACCCGGATTTTTTTTCCCTCTCAACTTCCAAATTCCTGCATCTGTGCAGCCAGCTTGGAAGCTGCGGTGGGTAAACACGCTCGGGTAGGCATCCATCTCTGGTAGCTCTTTTGCACCCCACTTAACAACACAATTATTTATTGAAAGCATATTCCCGCAAATAGTTGCACCACACGCATGCTCAAAACACACACAAGCAAACTTGTGCTTGACACCCCCAAATCCAAATTGGCTAATGCTGCTGTGACTTAAGGGGGGTTATAGGCGGTTTAGGGGGCATGGGGAGGTAATAGAGTGAATAAAAGGCAACAAACTGAGATGCAGAAAGTGTCGTGCTGCAAAGGAAGCTCTCAGCGTGAACATATTGTTTTCTGTGCTTTGTAGCACTCGTTTTCGGTTATATTCACACCATAGCAACATCTATTGGTCAAACATTACAGTGTCCCTTTTACAATAATGTGTAAGATGTAGCGTATTTAAGACGTCATCGTATCATTTTGATGAATAATCTAAGTTGTAGAGGCGAACATAATATTTACACTCACGGGTTACAGTTTCAAACTCCCTTATCCACCAGGGTTTTAGGGGCTCCGTTTCCTGTGGTGTGTCTTAGGCAAGTATAGCCCATATAACCCATCCCTCTCCAGGCAGATTTTATTGGGAAGCGGTTTGCTCCCCCACATTCAAGAGATACTGGTTTTCATGGTTACGAGTAGCAGGAGAAGCCTCCTGATCTGACTCAGCTACAGCACCTTCATCATCTGGTCACTGTTGTTTTTTGGATCCAAAGCATCATAAAAAGCATCATCACCCTTTTTAAAAAAATAGTAGGATCTCAGCAGGCCAATTCTTGAGAATTTTAGTAGTATAGTAGTTGTCATACCTGTCAATGCTTAGTATCCTTCATGATAGATGACTGGTTTATCTATCCATCCATCCATTATCTGTTCCGCTTATCCTCAGTAGGGTTGCAGGGGTAATGGAGCCCATCCCAGCTATCTTCGGGCAGTGGACACCCTGTACTAGTTGCCCTGAACTAGTTGCAGGGCACACAGGGACAGACAACTCACTCGTTCATTCACACATAGGGACAATTTGGACCAGCTAATTAACCTGACATGCATGTTTTCGGAATGTGGGAGGAAACCGGAGTGCCTGGAGGAAACCTATGCAAGCATGGGGAGAACATGCAAACTCCAAACAGGAAGGTTCAGTCCCACGTCCTCAGAACTGTGCCGCACACGTGCTAACCACTTCGCTGCCGTGCTGCTCTGATTAGGTTTGTACTGGATCAAAATAAAACATTGGGACAAAACATTTCGTCATATCTTGATACATTTATTGTAAAGTCATTACACACATGAAATGAAATAAAAACCATCCATCCATCCACCCATCCATTATCTGTACCGCTTATCCTCAGTAGGGTCACGGGGGTCCTGGAGCCCATCCCAGCTATCTTCAGGCAGTGGGCAGGGGACACCCTGAACTGGTTGCCAGCCAGTCGCAGGGCACACAGGGACAGACAATTCGCTCGCTCATTCACACCTAGGGACAATGCCAACCTGCTTATTGGGGGCATTCAGTGTCTTGCCCAAGGACAATTTGATATATAACACGGAGGAGCCGGGAATCGAACCTGCGATCACTTGATCCCCAGACGAGCGCTCTACCTCCTGAGCTAATGCCGCCCATAATGCCACATGTAGGTTTCTGTTTCATTCAATCATTTTTTTAATTACAAAACAATGACCAATATTAAGTGTGAAAATATAAAATTAATTTGAACAAATAACAATATTGGAGTCCAATTAACATGATGGTGTAAGGACCAGAACGGAGACAGGACCCACTTGCGTTACATTTCTCTCAGTTTTATTGGAAGAAAGGAAAGGGTTGCCCCACGATCCGGTGATCGCTGGGCGCGGGAAGCAAGTCACTCTGAACGCGGAAGTGGGAATTGAATGGCTATCGATGGCGGTGTTGGGAACCGAAAAACGTGTCAGTAGCCGGGACAGGATAGCAAAAACGTGGTCGGGGACGTAAGCGAGTTGTAAGCCAGGAAAGGAGAGTAGACATGGTTCGGGACAAAAAAGGTCAAAAGCCAGGGCGGGAGAGTAGACATGGTCAGGACCAAAAACTGGTCGAAGCCGGGGGACAGACAGGAGCAAAAAAACAGGTTGGAGTCAGGGTCGAAAAAAGGGCTTTCCTAGTGTAAACTGAGGTTCGCAGACGGACTGACAACAGGAGTGGGTTTGAATGGGGACAGCGGGCCAATCAGACTCCAAGACAGTTGCCGCCAAAGGAGCGGGCACAAGTGAAGCATATCGGTAATCATGACAGATGGTGGTATTAGGTTTGGATGCCATGTTATTTCAGTACAAAGTAATTTTTCCCAGTATCAGTATTGTTTAATGCCGCTTACCGTCAATGCAATAACGAAAACGTTAAAAATTAATTCCGAAAAACATATTGTATATTTTTTAGTTGTGTGTACATAATATAACACATAACATGAATAAATAAATTGAACACAATTATAACAATGTAAACATTCAGTAATATTGACACTTAGGGTTATATTAAATCTGTTCTGCCTTTTGGAGTACTCAAATATTTATATCAGACGAAATGGCTGACAAACCTCATGATCAATATCCAAATCTAAAAAGTGGCTACACACACAGTTTAATTGTGATTCTGTAGTTTTTGAATGTTTAAATTAGGACACACACACTTAAATAGTCATGGGAATGTGTTGATTACAATTTAGAGGCCAAAATTTACGAGGCCGATTCAAAATCCCCCCAACTCCTAACTTGTCCTCACAAATGAAAGACGAAATTACGGGTTTTGCTTGGAGGTCGGTCCCTCAAATTATGTTAATGGTGGGGCTAGTACTGGATGGGGCTTTAATACCTGCAGGTTGGATCTGGCTGTATTTTTTCAAGGCCTGATCTTACGCCTACTTCAAATCTACAGAAGAAAATTGACTAAAAAACGTTTGAGGATGGATTACACATAGAATGGACGATAAGCTCATGTGAAAACAAATATAGAGGCGAAAATGTAGTTTGCTTAATAGTGGGATGCATTGTTTAAGTTGTCCTTAAAGTAAGTTATAGCAAGATGTGTGTTAACCAATCTAGGGGAGTAACGGAATACATGTAACAGCGTTACATTATCGGGAGACAGAAAAAATTGAATTGTATTCGAAGAGAATGAAGAGAAATGAAGTGGAGACTTGGGATACCTTGAAAGATGGAACGAAGAGGAATCCGAGCAACAAGGTTGGTTTGGGAGGTCTTGGAGCTGGTAAAACACAAGTCTGGAAGACCAGAGCAGAGGAAGAGGCAGAAGGGTCAAACAGGTCCAGGTTTAGAGTCAAAAGCCCAGACAAACAGGTTCCGGCTGTAGGCTTTGCAGACAATCTGACAAAGGTAGGCTGTAAGGCAGGGCTTTGAATACAGATCTTAATTGGCAGGGAATTCAGAACAGCTGATGTTAAACAACAACAGACAGATCTGGGTGCAGTGACAGAGCAGGGAGGTGATTGGTGCTGGTTACCAGAAGAGAGAGAGCTCATGACAGAACCCCTCCTTTAGGAAAGGCCCCAGAAGTTCCAACAAACCACTAAAGCAGAGTGGGTGGAGGGGGAACCAGAAAAGGGTCAGAAATCAGGGGCCTGGTACTGGGTCAGGCTGGGGACCAGCTGCAGTTTAGGTAGCAGCAGCTGCTGGACGACCGCCTAGGCCCTAGGACTACCCCGATGGATGGCGGGCTGGTCTGGATGTAGTTGGTGGAAGTCAGAGATGAGTGTCCGGTCCACAACCTGACTAGCAGGCAACCAGGTCTTCTCTTCTGCTCCATAGCCATCACAGTCGACTAAGTACTGAAGGCCCCAACCCTGTCATCTGGACCGGGTTGGGGGTGCCATACAGTATACACAAGACCACCATCGAGGAAGCGTGGAGGCGGAGGAGGTCCAAAGGAACCAGTGGGCTTTTATGAACAGTTTTGACCTTTGACACGTGGAATGTGGGATGCACCCTTATGGACTTAGGCAATTGGAGCCAGACTGCGGTTGGACTGATCACCTTCTCGATGGGAAATGGACCAAGGTAGCGAGGTGCCAGTTTACTTGACTCCCCCTCTAGCGGTAGGTCTTTGGTTGAGAGCCACACCCTTTGGCCCATACAGTAGATGGGAGCAGCAGTTCTCTGACGGTTGGCCCCGGTGGTGAAGCTGGCAAAGGCCTTGAGCAGTGTAACCCGGGCTTGTGACCAGGTACGTCGGCATCGACGGGTAAAAGCAAGGGCAGATGGGCACATGACTTCCCCTTCCTGGCATGTGAACAGAGGTAGCTGGTATCCACAGACACACTGGAAAGGGGACAAACCATTGGCCAAGCAGGTAAGTGAGTTGTGGGCGTACTCCACCCATGTCAATTGCTGCACCCAAGAGTGGGGATTGCGAGATGTCATGCATCGCCGTGCCTTCTCCAGTTCCTGATTAGCCCGCTGTGACTGAAAGATAGATTGGGAATGGAATCCGGAGGTTAGGCTGACAGTGGCTCCAAGCAGCTTGCAGAATTCCCTCCAAAAGACTGAGCAGAATCGTGGACCCCGATCTGAAACAATGTCCTTGGGAAGGCTGTGGATTCAGGAGATGTGTTCCACTCGTGCAGTTTCTTTGGTGGTTGGAGCTTAGGGAGGGGAATCAGATGTGCCAGCTTGCTAAATCTGTTTAACACAGTGAGAATGACCGTCATGCCACTAGAAGGGGGCAGGCCAGTGACAAAGTCGAGAGAAATGTGGAACCAGGGACGTATGGGTATGGGCAGAGGCTGGAGCAACCCAGTAGGGGGCTGGCTGGACGACTTATGTTGGTTGCACGTGGGACAGGCTCATACGAATTCCCTTACATCTCTTCTCAAAGAGGGCCACCAGAACCGCTGACCTAACAGATGACAAGTACGGGTGAAGCCAGGATGACAAGCCAAACCAGAGTCGTGTCCCCACTATATTTCCTTGGACCCCAGGTTTTCGGGGACAAAGAGGCGATCAACAGGGCAAGTACTAGGACCTGGCTGATTACAGAGAGCCTCCTTAAACTGCTATTCAACCTCACATGTCAAGGTAGAATGAGCGCAGGATCCTTAGAGGGCGGGTCATCCTCCTGGAACTGGCGAGAGATGGCGTCTGGCTTGGTATTGCGTGATCCGGGGCGGTATGACGAAGTGAAGTAAAATCTTTTGAAAAACTGGGGCTCAGACGTTTGGCAGAGAAGATGTACTCCAAGATTTTTTTATCAGTCCAGACCAAGACTAGAATTGTGGATCCCTTCAACCATTCACGCCACTCCTCCAGGTCAAATTTGACAGCCAGAAGCTCCCGGTTTCCTATGTCATAGTTGCATTCAGATGGGGACAACTGATGAGAAATCATGACATATTAGTATACACAAGAGAGTAGAGAGTAGAAAGCGCAGGGGTGGAGCTTCTTATCATCCATAGCCCACTAGGAAAGCATCGCACCAACTCCCACGTCAGAGGCATCCACCTCTACAATGAATTGATGATTCGAATCAGGCGTCTGGAGGATGGGTGCAGCAGTGTATCTTGCTTTGAGGGATCAGAAGGCTTTGTTAGCTGCTGGGGTCCAGATGAATGGCTGCTTGATGCTGGTCAGAGGAGTGAGAGGTGCGGCAACAGTAGTTTAGTTGCAGATTAGTTTTCTGTAAAAGTTGTAAAACCCCAGAAACTGCTGCATCGTTTCCTGTTCTCCAGGACTGGCAGTGATTGCTGCAACCTTGGCTGGGTCCATTTGGATGTTTCCCTCTGCCACAATGTACCCCAGGTAGGCCACGGTTTTGACATGAAACTCACATTTTTCAGTCTTGACATAGAGATTGTTTTCCAGGAGACGACCAAGGACTTGCTGGACATGGCGGTTGTACTCAGTCAGGTGTTTGGACAAGATCAAGATGTCATTCAAATATACGAAGACAAACTTTTTTAACAAATCCCGCAGCACATCTTTCACCCGGTTCTGCAGGAGCGTTACTTAGGCCAAATAGTATCACCAGATACTTTCTTTCTGGGGCAGACAATGAATAGAGGCGGCCTCTGGTAGGAGCCATACCAGGATAAAGGTCGATAGCACAGTCAGAAGGTCGGTGAGGGGGCAGAGATGTGGCCTTTGCTTGTTAAAGACCTCTTGGAGGCCATGGTAGCATTCTGGGACATTAGAGAGGTCAGGAGCGGGGCTGTAGGGTACTGACCGAGGTGAAAATATGGCAGCACGCAGATAAGTTTGATGGCAATCTTCTCCCCGCTTTTTAATAATCCCGGTCTCCCAATAAAGGTGGGAGTTGTGCCTGCGGAGCCATGGTTAACCCAGGATAAGGGGCTGGCCTGGTAAGTGGAGCAAATGAAACTGGATGGTTTCCTGATGGTTACCGGAAAGAGTCATGGAGACAGAGACTGTGATAGAGCTAACGGTGCCAAGCAGGTGTCCATCCAATGCCCGTGCAAAAACAGGCGGGGTTAAATGGTGGCTTTCGAGCCCTAGTTGATGGGCCAGCTTGAGGTCTATAAAGTTGGCTTCAGAGCCAGAGTCCACCAGAGCAGCCAGAGTGTGAGTTGAATCGGCCAGATTGAGCCTAACTTGTAGTTGGGGTTTGCGGTTAGAGGGCTGGACAGTGATAGGGCTCAGCCGGACTCTCTCTTCGTCTGGTGAGCCTGGGCCTTTAAAGGGGCAGGTGGCAAGAGGTGAGGCGGCGCTGACGCTTTTCTCCATGGGCTCAGGTTGATATAGCTGGCTAGTAGCAGCGGAAGACAAAGGTGCAGTGGAATTTTTAAGCGAGTGTTGGTGGCTGGTGGGTTTTGGCGCCCCTTCTCACGACGGCGGGTCTATATCCTTCAGTCAATCAGGGCGATGGCTTCATCAAGAATGGAAGAATGTTCATGGGAGTACAACTCATCTTTGATGTAGTCGGCCAGGCTGAGGAACGTTTGCACCAATGCCTCCATGTTCCATGAGCTTCGCCTTGCCAGGGTCCGGAAGTCAATGGAGTAGTCAGCTATGGTCTTTCTGCCTTGCCGGATGGTCAGCAGTTCCTGGGCTGCCTCTGTGGTTGACAAACCCAGCTCAAAAACCTTCTCCTTAGCGAACCGTTCAAAATCTTCATATGCAAGGGTCTTGCGTTCAAACTCTGCTGTTCTCCAGAGTCAAGCTCGGCCTGTCAAGTGAGTGATAGCATAGCCAACCATCGCCCCTTCAGTGGAGAAAGTCCTAGGCTGCAGGTTGAACTGTAGTCGGCAACTTATTAGGAACACCCGGATCTGGGTAGGGTCACCATTGAATCAGTGGAGAAAGTCCTAGGCTGCAGGTTGAACTGTAGTCGGCAACTTATTAGGAACACCCGAATATGGGTAGGGTCACCATTGAATCGCTCTGTATTACCAAACTGGGGTAATAGGGACTGGACCAGAGGGCAAACTGGTTGGGGCTGGACCAGCGGGCAGACTTTTTTGGGTCGTGTGAGTTAGTAGCAGTGTGATATCAGCACGTTTTTGTTGCTGCTGCAGAATTTATTGTTGTTGAATCTGGCCAAACCGCAACAAAGACCGGCAAAAAGTCCCGTTCATCCGTTGGATCTCTCCCACAGTGTGTTCAAGGCGCTGTATGGCGGTGGGTGGTTCAGAGGGGTCGAGGTCCATACTGGAAGAGATGTGCGCAAGGTCAGAACGTACTGTCACTGATCAGAAAGACGAGGACCACAATTGCGTCATGTTAAGAAAGTTTATTTAGGGATTGGGGAAATGGGAGAGAGGGTCCTGGAGTGAAGAGAAATCTTGGAGTGGAGATTTGGGACTGCCTTAAGATGCCTTGAAAGATGAAATATAGAGGAAACCGAGCAACAAAATTGGTGTGGCATGTCTTGGGGTAGGTAAAACACGAGTCTGGATGACCGAGGCAGAAGAGAAGGCAAAAGGGTCAAACAGGTTTAGGTTCAGAGTCAGAAGCGCGGACAAACAAGGTGTAGGCTTTGCAGACGATCTGACAAAGGTAGGCTGTAAGGCAGGTCTGTAAATACAGAGCTTGATTGGCAGGGAATTCAGAACAGCTGGTGGTAAACGAGAACAGACAGGTGGACCAAATCAGTATGCAGTGGCAGAGCAGGGAGGTGATAGGTGCTGGTTACCGGTAGAGAGAGAGCCTGTGACAAATCTTGGTTTCTTATATTTCCTTTTCAAGGTTACATTGATCATTTATTTTAAAAACAAAATTGCGTATTTATTTTTATTTAGTTTATTTTGTATTTTATTAGCATATTTGGTATTGGACAAATCCTAAAGTATTAAAGTTACTTTACTGCTACCGGTATATTATGTTATTCGGATTACAATCCTGATTGCACTTTTCAACAAGTCATTAGTAACTGTATCAGGTTACATTTTTAAAGTAACCCTCCCATCCCTAGTGTCCAACTGAGTTCAAAGTGCCCTTATTTTTCACCGTGCCTACCTGCTTTTATCTTACCTTTAGCAATGCTTTTCGGTGCAGAACATGTTAGGTAGGAGAACTGGGAGGACAGGGTTAAGAGTGCTCGTCCCCACGGTGGTTTTTTTGTTTCTATATGTCATTGAAACATGAAAATGATGATAGTAAAGGAGAGTTTCATGTACAGTCCAAATGCCAATTCAAACCCAAATCCTGTTGTGACTTAAGGGGGTTTAGAGGCGGTTTAGGGGGCACGGGGAGGTGATGGAATGACGCAAAAGCAACAAACTAAGATGAAGAAAGTGTCATGCTGCAGAGGAAGAGAAGTGCCAGCGTGAGCAACAGCGTGATAAAGTTGAGGGGGTGAGGTGGAGAATCGTCTGGAGGGGAGGCAGGTTGTCTGCTGGCTACAGTCGCGCTCTGTTAAGAATTCTGTAGGGTCTCTGCGGCCCCAGTGTTCCCCATCAATCTTGGGATCCTATGGCAGCCGCAAGCAGCTGCATCTTAATCTGCCGGGGCCGGACGTGAGGACGGACAGGTCGCCAGGGCCGGGTGGTAAATAACCCGTCTCCTTCTCTCCCAAGTGTAGAAACACAGGAACGAAAACACACCTTCACAATGCTCGGGAGGGGAAAAATGTGTTTTACCTTCACAGCGTACATTGACATTCTTGTATTATATTAAGGCAAAACAAAATCTTATCCCAAAAAATGTAAACTATCATATTGATCCCACTCAAATGAACAAAAGGTAAATTTATAGTTTGGTAAACAGTTAATAAGGAGAGAATACATCAATTAATTTTGAATTTGCAAGAAGAACACGGGAGGACTTTGCAAAAAAAAAAACCTCACGATTCCAAATTCGAAATCTGTTCTAAAACCCCTCCCCTGAGGCCTTTCTTTTTCTTAAATCTCATTGGTTACAAAAAAGAAGAGCCAACCTAAAAGGTATGGAAAGTAAAAGAACAGCAACATTATTGGCTGAAATTGATGTTAACAAGGGGTGTCATACAGGTGGCCCACGGATCAGGCCCGCCAAGGGATTTAATCCGACCTGTGAGAGAGAAGCGCAAGAGAAAAACGAGGTGCAGGTTGAAATATGTCCACTTGATGTTGCCAAAGCCAGGTGTCTCTCAAAAAGGCTGTACTTGTATTTATTTCTTACTCTCTCTCTCTCTTTCTCCTTCCCTTTTTCTTACACTCTCTATCTCGTTCTGTTTCACTCTCTCTCTCTTCCTCCCTTTTCTCTCATTTTTCATCTCTCTATCACTCTCTCTCTGTCTCTCCTTTTCTCTTTCCTTGTTCCTCTTTGTCACTTTCTCTCTGTGACTTTTTACCTTCTTTTGCTTGCTCTTCCTTTTCTTTTTCTTTTTTTCTTCCTCTCCCCCTTGCTTTCTCTTGCTTTTCCCCTTCTTTCTTTCTCTCTTTCTCTTTTTCTCACCTTCTCTCTTCCTATATGGATGTCTTGATTTCTGTCTCTTTCTTTCCCCCTCTCTCACGATTTCTCTCTTTATCTTTTGTTTCTATTGCAACCGCTCTCTTTTTCTTTCCTGTCTCTCTTTCTCCCTTGTCTCTTTCTTTGTCCCACCCTCTTTACTTTTCCCTTCTCTTATTTCCATTCATCCATCCATCCATTATCTTCCGCTTATCCGGGGTCGGGTCGTGGGGGCAGCAGCCTTAAAAGGGAAGCCCGGACGTCACTATCCCCAGCCACCCCCTCCAGCTCATCCGACAGGATCCCGAGGCGTTCCCGAGCCAGCCGAGAGACATAGTCTCTCCAGCGTGTCCTGGGTCACCCACGGGACCTCCTGCCGGTGGGACATGCCCGGAACACCTTCCAAGGGAGGCGTCCAGGAGGCATCCTTATCAGATGCCCGAGCCACCTCTACTGGCTCATCTCAATGCGGAGGAGCAGTGACTCGACACAGAGTCCCTCCCGGATAACTGAGCTTCTCACCTTATGTCCAGGGGAAAACCCAGACACCCAGCGGAGGAAACTCATGTTGGCCAAATGTATCCGGGAGCGTGTTCTTTCGGTCATTACCCAAACTTCATGACCATAGGTGAGGGTAGGAACGTAGATCGACCGGTAGATTGAGAGCTTTGCCTTTCGGCTCAGCTCCCTCATCACCACGACGGACTGGTACATGCTCCGAATGATGGCAGATGCTGCACCGACCAGTCTGTCGATCTCCCGTTCCATCCTACCCTCACTCGTGAACAAGACCCCAAGATACTTGCACTCCTCCACTTGGGGCAAGATCTCATCCCCAACTCGGAGGGAGCATGCCACCCTTTTCCGGCTGAGTACCATGGTCTCGGATTAATAGGTGCTGATCCTCATCCCGGCCGCTTCACACTAGGCTGCGAATCCCACCCTCTTTACTTTTCCCTTCTCTTATTTCTTTCTCCTTTTCTTTCTTTCTCTCTAATCTACTAGTCCGGCCCCGAGAGAATGTTTGTTCTATCGTGTGGCCCCCCGAGTTAAAATGAGTTTGACACCCCCAATGTAATCAGTGTAATCTCAGTTGGTCAGGACCAATAATTTGTTTTGCTGTAAATTACATGCTTTTGTAATTTTTGTAACGTTTTGACGTATTACTTTCTTTTTCTATGTGAGCTTTTTTTCTCGGAAAACAACAACAAAAATAATTATAAAATTATAGGTTTCTAAATATCACTATATCATTCAATATTTTCTGGCAAAAAATAGAATAATTTAAATCATCAAAACTATGTCACCTAAGCAACTGAGGTAAGGGATGGGAATTTTAAACTAAATCTTGAGACAAGAACTAAAAGTTGGCAAATAATCCTCACGTCATTTTGAATATAAAGTCATTCTTATTTCCTCATCCATTTTGATTAGATTTTCTGCACATTTTTTTAGTGATACTAGAACTTTTTATTTTATTTTGTTCCCATTTTCAGTATGATCACTTTTGATCTACTTATTTTCTGTCAAATAAGATAAATCCTAGTTAAAATAAGCAGCATTTTCCAAATGTGGTAATTTTTATTATTTTGGTCTACTCAAAAAACAAGTTAAAATATGGTAAAATAAAAATAAAATGTATTTAAACTGAACCAAACATGTTCTATTTTCCTAACAACCAGGTCAAAAAAAGGCAAAAAAAAAAAATCTAAATGACAAATGCGGAAAAAAAATTACATACATATTAACTAGCAAAAGTGGAACAGGACTTTGTTACATTTTGAAAATATAATTATTGCATTTATTTTATTACACTTTCATGGAGATGTTTTACAGTGAATACAACTTTACAATGAGAAGGTTGCTGCTCAAGTTAAATCATGACAAATTTAATCCAAAATTGGCCAAGGTTTATGCAATGTTTTCCATGAGCAATCGATACATTTCAAAGGGCAATTCTACAACAGTTAACACAATGAAACAGTAAGTATTATGATTATTAGAACTACCTCAGACATAGCTGACCCATATATTTTTACCCCCGTTCTGTCTTTTGAAAAAAGCGACGTAGACAGAAAGAAAGATCTGACACGATAGAGGCTTTATCGGTGAAACATGCGCCATAACGCAAGATTATACAATCTCTCTCTGCAGGCTGACCCGCTTAGAAGTCGCAAGGCCTCGTGGTTGCTTTTATAAAACCTGAAGAAGCTGTGTTGCTATAACGCCCCCCCTCGTGCACGCGTACGACCTTGGCCAGTGAAAGGTCAGCACATTCTCCCCATCTGCCAAGCCTGCTTGCTCCCGTTGCCTCGGGCTAGAGAGCTTTGAGTTCCATCGGGACGCTGGTAACCACGGCAACCTTTGAACCACTGGAGGAAGCAGGGGGGAACGAGAGGATGGATGGGAAGGTAACATGACACTCTAAGAAAAAGAAGGTATATGCAGCCAACGTGTAGGATGAGGGTGTATTGAGATTCATTGGATGGGTGAAGCTGGGGATGTGCAGCCAGATATTATTATTCTCTCTCTTGAATGCTGAAACCATACCCGCTAATTTCCAAGTCAGATGCTTAGATGAGCAGCACGGTGGGGTAGTGGTTAGCGCGTGTGCGGCACAGTTCTGAGGTCATGGGTTCAAATCCAGCTACCAACCTTCCTGTGCGGAGTTTGCATGTTCTCCCTGTGCTTGCGTGGGTTTCCTCCAGGCACTCCGGTTTCCTCCCATATTCCAAAAACATGCATGTCAGGTTAATTGGCCGGTCCAAAATTGTCCCTGGGTGTGAATGAGCGAATTAGTTGTTCGTCCCTGTGTGCCCTGCGACTGACTGGCAACCAGTTCAGGCTTTTCCCTGCCCACTGCCCAAAGATAAGTGGGATGGGCTCCAGTACCCCATGCTACCCTACTGACAATCAGCGGTGCAGATAATGGATGAATGGATGGATGCTTAGATGATTTGAAATAATGGACTTGTATAGACAATTCAAACACCCCACTCAGGGTGGTTCAGAAACACATTGCAGCAACTGTTACAGACCAGAAACAGACACAGGACCCAATAGCGCTCGTTTACTCAGTTTTATTAATAAAGAGGGAGAGCTCCCACGATCCAATGGTTGACGGACAAGGGGAGCAGGAGATGCGGAAGTGACACTTCCTTGTCTAGCGAGGAGGATCGAAGATAGGTGGGAATTACAAGTCGTTAGCCGGGACGGGAGAGCAAGGGTGGTATCGAGTTCGGAAACTAGGTCGGCAACAGGTGTCAGGCAGGTAGCGGAGCAAAACAGGTCGGATGTCGGGATGGCAGAACAGGGCAGAATCGGGGCCAGAAACAAGTCTTCAACGGGCATCAGGCAGAGGAAAACAGGGCAGGAAAAATGTCTGAAAGTGTGAGCTTGCCTAGCTGGGAGCATTGGTTGGCAACGATCTGACGGTGTTCTCTTGAAAGCCAGTGGTTTGAAAAGAGTCTCTTCAATTGGGCAGTCACAGGTGCCTTGAATCATTCTAAACACTATTTAGAATAACAAACAGAGGTGGTTTATTCGAGCAGGGTTCGGTACACAGGAAGTCAGGTAGCGAGGCAATAATCGTGGTTGATGATGCAGACGAAGAGTCGGCGTTCCAGTGAGCCAAAATAGCTAAGGTGACAGTCCAAGAGTCCGTTAGACGGTATTCGTTATCTGAAAGGGCAGGCCAGGGTTTGTACACTGGAATGACAAAACGCCGAAACAAAAGTGCTTGGGACGTGACATGAAGGCGATGAACATGCACAGAGCCAATGGAACAGAGTGTTTAAACAGTGAAGAGGGAAAGGTGTAATTGAAGAGTAATCGGAACAAGTGACAACAAAAGTGTGGCGGAAATTAGAGCCAGGAAATCAGTGACCTTATCAATGTTACTGCTGCTGGATCTCAGCGATGCTTTTGATACGGTCGACCACAACATATTATTGGTTCGTCTAGAACGCATTGGTATCTCAGGAACTGTACTCTCGTGGTTTAGGTCCAACTTGTCAGACAGGATGCAATGTGTTAACTATGGCAATCTGACCTCTAAACAATCAAATGTCCTCTGTGGTGTTCCTCAAGGCTCTGTACTTGGCCCCCTTCTTTTTAGTATTTATATTATCCCGCTTGGTGACATTATCCGCAAGTATAATATTAGTTTCCATTGCTATGCAGATGACACTCAACTGTATGTGCCACTGGAAAAAACTGGACATTTAAGTTGAAGAAATCTGGAGGCTTGCCTTACTGAGATTCAAAGATGGATGTCACTTAATTTTTTATGCCTTAACCCAGAAAAACTGAAATGTTGATTATTGGTCCAGCTCACTGTCGTCAGTTGTTTTCAAACACTACCCTGAACCTAGACAAATGTAAAATCACCCATAGTGACTTGGTCAAAAATCTAGGTGTTATATTTGATCCTAATCTGTCGTTTCAGTTACACGTGAAAAAGATTACTAGAATAGCTTTCTACCGTAATATTGCGAAGATTCGTTCGATGCTGTCCCAATCAGATGCAGAGATTTTAATTAATGTGTTTATTACTTCTCGGCTTGATTACTGTAATGTATTGCTTTCTGGTCTCCCGATGTCTAGCATTAAAAGTTTGCAGCTGGTTCAGAATGCGGCAGCTAGACTTTTGACTAAGACCAAAAAGTTTGAGCATATTACTCCTGTATTGGCCAACTTGCACTGGCTCCCAGTCCACTTAAGATGTGACTTTAAGGTTCTCTTATTAACATATAAATGTTTGCATGGGCTTGCACCCTCTTATCTCTCCGATTTGATTTCCCCCTATGTTCCTGCACGGAGTCTGCGCTCGGAAAATGCCGGTCTACTTGTGACTCCGAGAGCCAAGAAGTCTGCAGGCTCAAGAGCGTTCTCCATCCGGGCCCCGGTGTTATGGAACGCCCTGCCTCTGGAGATAAGATCTGCAACCTCAACGGAAGTTTTTAAATTGAGGCTTAAGACACACTTCTATTCCAAAGCATATGATTGATGCCCACCTCATATTCTGTTTTGTCCTGTCTTTTTCCGACGCCTGCCTGGCTGATACGAAGGAGAAGGATGATTTGGGATGGGTCAGCGGACCAGCGTCTGACCTGCAGCATGTCAACCCCTGCATCTACCAGCTGGCAGAGATGGGAGGCAGCGTCGTGGCCATCATAGACTTTCTGGACTGGTTTGCAGGCTGGGGGCGTCGTTGATGTCATGCACTTTGCGGACATTTTCAACATCTTACCTACTGTTTACTATTATGTGTACAGTAATGCTAATTGTAATTCACCCTGGTCAATCCTGGAAGGGGGATTACCACATGTGAGGTCCTTTCTCAAGGTTTCTCTTTTCTCCTCACACTGAGGTTTTTGAGTTGTTCCTTGCCCGCATGCTGGTTTAAGATCAGGTAATTGTGTAATTTTGTAATTGTAATCCTGTGCAGTCCTTTGAGACACTTTTGTGATTAAGGGCTATATAAATAAATGTGACTTGACTTACGTCAGTGACCTCTAGGTGAGGCTCGTGTTATGTCAAATAAATGCAAATTTCTTGAACTAAATGGATTCTAAAAATGCACACTGCTGCTTTTAATACATGTTCACGACTTTAACGATATATTTTAACAATTTATATACACCGCAACACTCATATTGGAAGAAGACCACATACTGATTTTTCAGGAGTGTTGAAAAAAAACATGCATAGTAATTATATTTTCTGAGTTCTGAAGTTCTATTAAATTGCTTTTTTTTTCATTATGATAGGGAAAAAAATAGACAAAACCATATACAATATTTAAACCAATTTAATGTTTAATGTTTAGTATTTTTCAATAAAATAGGAAAAACAATACAAGATATGATATTGGTTAGCAATATCCTTTCGGAGAAGCAAAAAGTAAATAATTTTTTGTATTGTTGGTAAAAACATTCTTTCTTAATATTTTGTCATAAAGTCGACTTGATGCCACATCTCCTGGAGGGCTTAAGTGTTCCGGACCCTGCCAGGTACCGACCCGCTCTGTCTGCCCTAATAAGATAAGCCCATGTCATTGTATCGCCTGACTCGGCCGCCATCAAATATTCATGGAGGACAGCCGTTTCTTAAGTAAACTAGCCAATTTGTTGCGGAAAACGCGCATTAAGATTCGCTGGGACGATATTCTGCCGCCCCCCCTGGGGCCCTGCTAGTCTTGGGTCTGCCATTATGGATGTGTAGTCCCTATTGTTGGCAGGCGTCGAAGCAGAGCTGAAGCAGGGCGGGGGGATACAATTGAGGGGGGGTCTGCACGCTGTCTGTTGGTAATGGGTGGGTGCGAGGCGGGGAAGCAGGAAGTTGCAGAAGATAAGAGCAGGTCACAAGAGGCCGCCTTTCAAGCGTGCTCATGTTGATGCAGAGTTAAGGAAGAGCGAGAAACAATCAAGGCGGGGTTGAGTTTGAATGACAATGGACACAAAAATGGGGCGGGTGCAGGAGGCATACGGTTGCACATCTGAATGAATTGTACGACGACAGAGCCGAACAAAGGACGCGTGCACGGGCAATGTCTCAAAAGTCTTCATTTCATATGTGCCTGAGGATTTTGACTGACGGATCACTAAGGCACATCTTTATGGTCGTGCAAGTTGGGGCGCAGATGAAGAAAGAAATAAACTTTCCCTGCTGGGTGTTTGGTTGAATAGAGCTAGGAAAATGCTGTTAACAGGAGAAAATAGTGAAAAAGTGGCTAAACATCTTGTCCATTCATCCGTCCATTCATCCATCTGTCCATCCATCTGTCTCGCCATCCATCCATTCATTCATCCATCCATCCATCCATCCATCCATCCATCCATCCATCCATCCATCCATCCATCCATCCATCCATCCACCCATCCACCCATCCATCCATCCATCGGTCCGTCCTACCATCCATCTATCCATGCATCCATCCATGTTTGCCCTAATCAAATGCCTCTACTGGTAACCCACTATAGAGGACCAAAAACAAACTGGGAAAAAGCTGCTGCAAGAGAAAAATGCTGAAAAAGTGGCCAAAGCTTTTAAAACAATCTGACCATCCATCCATCCGTCCATCCATCCATCCAT
Organism: Urocampus carinirostris; assembly: GCF_059441175.1. Lineage (NCBI taxonomy): Eukaryota > Metazoa > Chordata > Actinopteri > Syngnathiformes > Syngnathidae > Urocampus > Urocampus carinirostris. The sequence continues at coordinate 55,262,203 of NC_142351.1, read as the reverse complement.
CCATTCATCCATCCATCCATACATCCATCCATCTTTGCCATCACCAAAAGGTAGCGGAGAAAATAGTGAAAAGAGTAGTTAAAGTTCAAAAAAACCTGTCCACCTGATTATCCATCCACCTGTGCTTTGAACAAATGTCCCCATTGGTAACCCACTTTTAACTTTAAAAAACAGAAAAGTAATCTGTTGTGTTTTTGTCACTCTAAACATCCATAGTATATATTATTTCCTGAGCTTTCTAGCACTTGTTTTCGTTCGTCTGACACCATATAGTGGTGACACCTAGTGGTCAAGTAATACACACTGTATCTTCTTTATTTATTGTGCACATTGACAGTACAGGACTTTGCATAATCTGAAAACTGGCAGTATTCTTTTTTGAGTCTGATTATTGCCTGCATGTAAATGTACCCAGTAAAAAATGCCCCCCCAAAAAGAGCAAAACAATTGAAAAACAACTTTTTGGAATATGCTTTTGCTGTCACTTTTACTAACCGGACATTATTTCGGTCCTCTAACCCACTTGAAGGTAAGAAAGAATAGAGTCCAAAAGTTTTCCAATTAAAAGGCTTTCTTGTGCAGGGCTTTGTCTGTCTAGTCCTGCACCTGTTTGTCATGGGGGACCCTGCCAGGGGCATAAAGCCCCAGAAAATTTAGCTACTCGAATCATTGGGACACACAAACCCCCTCCACCATGATAAGGTGACCGCTCATGAAAGGGCTCATAAAACCACAAGTCGTAAACGCCTTGTGTGAATGCGAGAGGGATGGCGCAGGGCGTGGGGGACAAAGGGCGGGGGCCGTAATCCGCAATAACGGTGAGATCAGGGTCGCCGACGACCGCCAGACATTTGGAGAAAAACTGGGTTGCCAGGTGAGTCTTGACAGCCTGCTTGTCATCTGGTGCCCGAACGCTCTGGGGGATCGGTAAGAAGTGGCTCCTTCATATCAAACGTGAGCTTTAGTTTGTTTAAATCAGTGCTCTCCTTCCTGTTGCCCCCAAAGGACAGTTTAGGTACCCGCGGACCTTTTAATAAGCCGGGTCTTTGCGATTTTCTAGTGAAATGATTTATGTAGTGGTTGACTGAGTGTATTTAACCCTAATTCAAATTGTTACTTAACCTGGTAATACCATAATTGAAACATAGTAATAACATGATACACTTCTATTTTGGAAATGCGCATAAAACTGGATGCCCATTGCACTAAATAGTCACAAAAAGTAGCCCTCATCTTTAGAAAAGGTTAAAGGCCCCTGCTTTACATGTACTGGAACAATTGGGACTGCTGCAATACATCGATTGTTTATAATGTAAAGACTTTTGTCTGACATGTAAAACATTTTAAATTTTGTATTTACAAACTCTGCTTGATTCGAATGAAAAAAAAAAAAAAAACACGACCTGTGCTTAAATTGGCTAATCCATCCATCCATCCATCCATTCATCCATCCATCCATCATCTGCACCGCTTATCCTCAGTAGGGTCGCGGGGTGCTGGAGCCCATCCCACCCATCCTCGGGCAGTGGGCAGGGGACACCCTGAACTGGTTGCCAGCCAGTCGCAGGACACACAGGGACAGACTATTCGCTCGCTCATTCACACCTAGGAACAATTTGGACCGGCCAATTCACCTGAAATGCATGTCTTTGAAATGTGGGAGGAAACCGGAGTGCCCGGAGGAAACCCGCGGAAGCACAGGGAGAGCATGCAAACTCCACACTGGAGGTCAGATCTCGTTACCTCAGAACTGTGCCGCACACGCGCTAACCACTGCTCCGCCGTGCTGCCCCTAAATAGGCTAATCTTTTTTTTTTTTTTTTTTTTAATAAAGGTCTGTCGTTTTATTTTGTGGTTGTTATGTTTTGTGATGTATTTTGTCACAGCAAAATATTATTCAAATGAGGGGGCGGGTCAAAATGACTGAGCTTTTCACCTATTGGTTGATGGACAAGTACAACGATGAACTGCAATACCTTTCTTCTCTCAGCTAGTGGGCAGCCAGCCGGTTTGACCTGCCCCCTCATTTAAATAACAATTAGAAAAATACAACAACAACAAAATTCAACAAAACACAATTTGCTCAAAATACAACGACACCATACGATGACAAAATACAATTTTTAGATATTTATCTTTGATACATTTATTTTGTCCTCATGGCAGGAACAGTCGTCCACAAAATATTCTGAAACTGGAAGGATTTTACTTGAGGACAACACAATTTTTTTGCCAATAGGGTTAAATTAGTTTTTGCAGTGCAGTGGTTAGCACATTCGCCTAACATGTGAATGGTCCCCGGTTCAAGACCGGGTGGAAACATATGTTGGCCTGGAGAGGGATGGGCACCACGAGGCTGTACTTGCCCAAGACACACCACAGCAAATGTTCCCCTTACGATGATAGTGGTTATGGAACCCAATCACCACACCAACCAATTTTTTGGAAAATCTTTTTAGTGATTAAACGAACTTTTCTGTCTTGCTAAATAATTGGCTGTGTCATTTTGCGAGTGTGTGTGTGTGTGTGTGTGTGTGTGTGTTAGCCAGTGTTGGGCACATTACTTTAAAAAAGTGATTAGTGATAGTTACTCAATACCTTTTCTCAAAAGTAAGTTATTAACTAACTAGTTACCAGGGAAAGTAATTATATCTGTTCCTTTAAAGGGAAGTTGATGTATGTCAGGTAAATAGGGAAGAACAGACAAGTAGTTGTGTTACAGAACCTTATAATATTTAGTGGACCTCAGTGACAAATGTATCCTGCACTTAAGTGCAAAAACAAAAACAGTATAACAATATAATAAAATTACCACCGGTAGTAAACAATATAAAGTGAGTTTAATAAATCAAAATGTACTCACAACCTAATACAATTGGTCAAGTAGACATATGCTACTGTACTTCAAATATTTTCATACAACAAAAGTGAACCATTCAACAATATAAAATGCATTTAACCCTGCAGTGTAAAAAACTACCCGAGACAACTGGTCAAGTAGAAATAGGCAACTGTACTTCAAATATTTATTTTACAACAAGAGTGAACAGTAACACAATATACAGTGACTGTCCAATCCCTCTCTCTATGTGATGTTATGTGCTTACTAACATAAGAACTATATTACCCACAATGCCAAATTGTTACTGAGCATGCAGGGTGTGTCCCTTAATGTTTAAAGTCATATTAACATATACCTTAAGTGGTTTACTTGCGAGTGACACCAAAGAAAACATCCTTCCACTCCAACATGACCCGTCTCAATTTATTAAAAGTGATGCACTGCTTTTGACAGTCAGTAACGGTGGAAGAAAGAATAAGTTAGATGACCCCGTTAATGAAAAAATAACGGCATTATTTAGAATGGCGTTATTCCCAACACTGGTAGTAGCCATGCTTGTCAACAACTAAGGGGTCATTCTCTTTAACACTGCAGAGGTTTTGCTGAGAACAGAAATCCAATTAGGCACAGTGGAGCAGTTGTGTTGGTATTTAACAAATAACTGGCCATGGCTTTTCCTAGCTGGTAAGTCAGTAATGTGTGTTTGTGCGTGTTTATGTATACGTGTTTGTGCATGCGTGTGTGTGCGTCCTAATACACGACACATCCCGACTCTCCTTGCGCTGTTCCATGTCTCCAACACATCTTGTAAAGACTTACGCTTCCATTTGCACTCATGATAAAGGTATTAGTCTGGAACAACCCATCATTGTTTCTTTTTTTCCCACGTCACGTGTTTATGCATCTGGACACACGCACACACGTGCTCCCACATAAATGTTTGAATGATTGTAAGCCAGAGGAAAAAAACAAAATCAATGAAATGCAATATACCTATTGGATTTTGTTTATGTTACTGACCTTTTCTCTGTTTCCTAGATCGTGACGCAGCAGTCAGTAGGCCGATCTGTGACCTCAACCAGTGGGGTACTATGCACTAAAATATGAAATCATATAATATATCCATTCATTTATTCATTCATTTTCCAGACACTTATCCTTACAAGGGTAGTGTGTGTGTTGGAACACATCCCAGCCATCCTACAGTAATGAGTAAGGGACCCCCCCCCAGACTACTAACACGAAAAGGTCATCACTCCAAATGTAAACATCTAGTTACAAATGACTGTATAAACTTGCATGGAGGCGACTCCCTAAAACAGAAGAAAACTTGCATACCAACCTGTGGAAGCAGTGAACAATTCATATTTCTTGGCTTGTGCATTCTTGAGAGCTTAAAAACGAACACTTAGAGGAGACACTCCATATCCATTTTGTCTCTGGGCTTCACACCACTTTAAGATCTTTCTCCATTTCTGTTAACTACTCAAAACGTTGTCTTAATTTTTCCCAGGCAAGTGGTATTCAAAGATCACAGATAAAAGGACTAATATTCGCCACACATTTACCATGAATTCAGTGCTTACGTTTGCCCCATTGATTTCTGGTGGGTTTGTGTTTCCTGTAAAAGCGCTGCCTTTTATTCACTTCCGGTTGCACACAACCAAATTAGTGGACATAAGCTAACTCCCTGATTCGAGTATTTTTTTTCATAGTCGTAAATTTGGCTTGGAGGCGAGTTTATACGGTCAGAAGAATGTTTGCATGATGAGAAATTCAGCGTCCTCATACTATGTGCGCCACCATAAGTGTATTTACTTGTACTTTGTAAGTGAACATAAACACGCCAACCCTTTGTTTTTGTTGATGGCTGATCGTTGTTTGTATCTGACAACACAAGGGATGAAGTAGTGTTCATCATTTGGAGAAAATTATGAAACTGCATTTGCATTTTACGATGAGTGCATTGACGCACTATGTAGTATTGACAGGTATGTTAAAACATGTTTTTTAAAAACGCACTATGGTTGTCATGATTACCTAAGTGGAGCCACCTGGGGTAATCATCTGGCGCGCTGGAATGCGCTTCCTGATTGGTTTATGTTCCCTTTTTAAGCACGCTACGCCGAGACCTCTTCGTCTGAGGATTACTTTTGTACCCCGTTTGACTCTCCTGATTTACCTGTGCCTTCTTGACCTGTTTACCTGATTCTGCCTGCCTCCGATCCGACCTGCTTCCGTCCCACGCTACGATCTTCTCTCCAGTCCCGGTAAACTCGACCTGCTTCCGTCCCACGCTACGATCTTCTCTCCAGTCCCGGTAAACTCGACCTGCTTCCGTCCCACGCTACGATCTTCTCTCCAGTCCCGGTAAACTCGACCTGCTTCCGTCCCACGCTACGATTGGCTACGTGTTCCGAAGTTGTCTTCACGGCGTTGCTGCTGACGTTCGACGGTCATCGCGTCTCCCGCTAACCCTTTACACTGCCCCAAATAAAGACTTGTAACGAATGCTCTGGGGTCTCCTGCTCTGTTCTGGTCCTTCTGACAGAATCCTCAGACCAGAATGGACCCCGCGTTCGTACATCTGCCCCCTGACGACTGTGAAAGCCAGAACCAGCAGCCCATTCCTCCTTTAGAATGTGCAGTTCGGCAGGTCATTTCCGACGTGGCGAAATTGGCTAAGCAAGTGAGTCAGTTACGGCTCGAGTGGGATCTGTTGGGTCGGGACTGGTCCTATCTCTCCAAAGTAATGACCCATCAAGCCACTTCATCGGTGCCCAACACTGACAGTGCACCATCGGCCTTATGACTGCGCGATGACTCCCCTGCCTGCCTGTCCGACTTCGACTCTCCGACCTGCCACTCCGACTCCGCTGCCTGCCTGTCCGACTCCGCTGCCTGCCGGTCCGACTCCGGTGCCTGCCGGTCCGACTCCGCTGCCTGCCGGTCCGACTCCGCTGCCTGCCAGACCGACTCCGCTGCCTGCCAGTCCGACTCCGCCTCCGCGGCCTGCCAGTCCGACTCCGCCTGTCCTGTTTTCGCCTGTCCTGTTCGACTCTCCGGCCTGCCTGTTCGACTCTCTGGCCTGCCTGTTCGACTCTCCGGCCTGCCTGTTCGACTCTCCGGCCTGCCTGTTCGACTCTCCTGCCTGCCAGTCCGACTCTCCGGCCTGCCAGTCCGACTCTCCGGCCTGCCTGTTCGACTCTCCGGCCTGCCTGTTCGACTCTCCTGCCTGCCAGTCCGACTCTCCGGCCTGCCAGTCCGACTCCCCGGCCTGCCAGTCCGACTCCCCGGCCTGCCAGTCCGACTCCCCTGTCTTGCCGGTTCTGATTCTGCCTGTCCTGTTTGCCGGTTCTGATTCTGCCTGTCCTGTTTGCCGGTTCTGAGTCGACTCTCCTGTCTTGCCGGTTCTGATTTTGCCTGTCCTGATTGCCGGTTCTGATTCTGCCTGTCCTGTTTGCCTGTTCTGAGCCAATTCTCCTGTTTTTGCCGGTTCTGATTCTGCCTGTCCTGTCTTGCCGGTTCTGATTCTGCCTGTTCTGTCTGATTCTGCCTGTCCTCAGTTGACTCTCCTGATTTACCTGTGTTTCCCTGTGACGTGTCTTGGGTTTATTTTTTTCCTGGGGGACTTCTGGAGCCGTCCCTTGAGGGGGGGGGTTCTGTCATGATTACCTAAGTGGAGCCACCTGGGGTAATCATCTGGCGCGCTGGAATGCGCTTCCTGATTGGTTTATGTTCCCTGTTTAAGCACGCTACGCCGAGACCTCTTCGTCTGAGGATTACTTTTGTACCCCGTTTGACTCTCCTGATTTACCTGTGCCTTCTTGACTTGTTTACCTGATTCTGCCTGCCTCCGATCCGACCTGCTTCCGTCCCACGCTACGATCTTCTCTCCAGTCCCGGTAAACCCGACCTGCTTCCGTCCCACGCTACGATTGGCTACGTGTTCCGAAGTTGTCTTCACGGTGTTGCTGCTGACGTTCGACGGTCATCGCGTCTCCCGCTAACCCTTTACAGTTCCCCAAATAAAGACTTGTAACGAACGCTCTGGGGTCTACTGCTCTGTTCTGGTCCTTCTGACAATGGTACTCGTAATTGCGTTCTAGGAACGCGTTCCTTACACTTAAGGAAGAACGTGTAAACAGCACAAAAGGAGGTTGGTAGTTGGGATTTAACCCAGGACCTCACAAGTAAGGATACCCCTTAAATAATATCCAACACTGCTAGCTAACAAAAGATAAGCTAACAAAGAAGAGAAGTCGGCTCTTTCATAAACGAAAAAACAGTTGTTGACATCAAAACATCATACATCATGGCGGGGCATACAATGGATGCTGCGGCTCGATGCTCTCCAGCAAATCTTCTATTTACTACCGTTCTCTTGTCTTTTTTGCTTTCTTTTTTGGACACATGCATGGCCAAAAATACTTACAGTAGGGACAAACTTATTCGATTGGGTGGGCGTCTAAATTTTGACTTTTCGGGCACTTATTACACCGCCTACGAGATTCAAAGAGATCCGGCATCTTTGTGGACAACTATTCCTCCTACTAAACGACGACAAAGGCGCCCTAAAGACAGGAAACAGAAGCGTGGTTGCCGTGCGGGTAAATGTGTGAAGCGTGCGAAGTCGAAGGAGCAAGAAGGACGCGAAGATGTGACTAATTCCACCATTCATTCCTCGCCGGACAACCGACGCTTTAAACTCAACGCTCACGAACGGCGACATCTTGTGACGATCTCTACAAAGACTACAAAGACTTTAGCTAAGTCAAATGATTCAGCAAAGCTAAAATTTGATCTTTTAAATATTAGATCGCTTGCTCCTAAAGCTTTACTTGTTGATAACATTATTCGTGATTATAAACTTAACTGTATCGGTCTTTGTGAAACTTGGTTACGCCCGGATGAGTATTTACTGCTAAATTATGCTTCTCCCCCAGACTACGTGAGTAGCCATGTAGCACGCACGTTGAAGAAGGGTGGTGGTGTCACGCTCATTTCTGAAAAAACTCTCAAATTTAATCCTCGTACCACTAATGATTACAAGGCATTTGAGGCTCTTGTGATGCGGTCCTCTCTATTTTCAATCTAAGTAATAACTATCTATCTCGCACCTGGGCCATACACAACTTTCTTAGACGAATTTGCTGAACTTTTGTCTGAACTAGTAACCTATGCAGACAAATTTATAATTATGGGGGACTTTAACATTCATATGAACTCCCCACTCAGTTCACTTACTGTTGCGTTTCGCTCTCTAATTGATGCATTCTGTTTTAATCAACTGGTTAATTTGCCAACCCATAAAGATGGAAACACGCTAGACTTGGTTCTGACTCGAGGAGTTTTAACCTCAAACATTATGGTGTTACCGTGTACTACCGTTATCTCGTATCATTATTTAGTTACATTTGAGGTGCTAGCTAAATGTAGTGCTAAAAAAGCTGAAGGATTTAGCGGACGCATCATTATTATTTCTGTTTTTTGTGAACGACCTACCTGAGGCCATTCAAAGTAGTGACATCTCAATTTTTGCCGATGATGCTAAAATGTCGGCTTTCTTACCAAAAACCCAGGTTGCAGGAACAATTGATTCTCTCCAAAATGACATTAAATCAGTTTTTCTTTGGTCCGAACAGTGGCAACTGCAACTGTCATCTCGTAAAAGCTTAGCACAGTCGTTTTTTTCATGGTTCTGTTCCGCTGTATAACATTAATGATCATGATTTGCATGTTGTTACTGAACATAAGGATCTGGGTGTCACTCTTACTTCAAACCTTAAGTTTATCACGCATATCGCCAAAATTACCAACAAAGCCAATAACATAGCATCAAACATTTACAGACACTTTTACAACAAGAACCCAGCATTCTTAGTTCGAATGTTTTGCGTTTATGTTAGACCCGGGTTAGAATATAAGAGCATTGTGTGGAACCCTTACTTACTCAAGGACATTAACCTACTGGAAGGAGTTCAACGTCGGTATACGAAGCAGATACCTGGGATGCACAACTTGTCATATCCGGAAAGACTACAACGACTGAACTTGGACTTTTTGGAGCTCCGGAGAATTCGATTTGATTTAATTTTTGTGTTCAAAGTACTGCATGGAATGATCGATGTGCCTTTTGATCAATTTTTTGAGTTCTGTCGTGTTGATCATTTACGTGGTCACAGATATAAGTTACGGGTGCCTAGACCTACCAGCAACTTGCATGGAAACTTTATTTCTTTCAGGATACCAAAAATTTGGAATTATTTGCCTGACTGGGTTATTAGTGCAAATACGGTGCAAACCTTTAAGCAAAGGTTGGCAGAAATAGATCTGTCAAATTTTCTTAGGGGAGGGGGCGTAAGGTGACCATATTTGGCCATGCTCACTCTCAGCATTAGTTTTTTCTTTTTTTGTGTCATGTTTTGATTAATGTATCCAACAATACCTTCAATAAACATTTCATTTCAATATAAGCACTGGCACAGTTTCTGAGCTCTTTGAACTCCTTCCTGGAGCAGTCGCGTCCTTTCCTTCATACAATGGCTCGATTGACTCACTCATGAATGAGTTTGATACCACCCTGGCTAGTGTCCTGGATTCAATAGCGCCCATAAAGCTTAAATCACGCCCTAAAAGACGCACGCCTTGGTCTACTGATGAAACTAGAACCCTTAAACAAGAATGCAGGAAATTGGAAAGAAAATGTCACGCTACCAAGCTTGAGGTTTTCCATCAAACCTGGTGTGACAGCTTGTTAAAGTATAAAGCGGCCCTTGCCTCTGCAAAATCGGCCTACCTTTCGAAGGTGATTGCGTCTCAAAAGAACAATCCCAAAGTACTTTTTGACACTGTAGCATCGCTTACAAGGCAACAGACTATCGCAGATAGTTTGACCCACTCTGCTCATGACTTAATGGTCTTCTTTACTAAGAAGATTCAATGCATATAGGAAGACATTGCTAAAGACATTATTAATACCACAGATATTAAAGGGCTGAAATCTACAGATGCACGACAGGGTGGCTGTCCAGGGAATTTGTCCAGTTTTAGTGAACTGTCACTTGATGATCTCAAACAGGTGGTGAATGCGGCCAAACCGACAACTTGCCAGTTCGACCCGCTCCCAGGTTCACTTATTAAAAGTCTTTTTGGCGTCCTTGGACCTTCAGTTCTAACTATTATAAACATATCACTCTCCTCAGGTGTAGTTCCAGCAGCATTCAAGTCCGTTATTAAACCCACACTAAAACGACCCAACCTTGATCAGAAATCTTAAATAATTATAGACCTGTGTCAAACCTACCTTTCCTTTCTAAAGTACTTGAAAAAGTAGTGGCACAGCAGCTGAATGATTTCATATCCGAGAATAACCTTTTTGAATCCATGCAATCAGGATTCAGGGCTAACCACTCTACTGAGACAGCTCTGATCAAGGTAACAAATGATCTCCTACTGGCAATGGATTCTGGCGCTTCATCACTTTTGCTGATGCTGGATCTTAGTGCTGCTTTTGACACAGTGCACCACAATTTCCTACTAGAACGGTTGGAAAAATGGATTGGTCTCTCAGGAACCGTCCTCTCATGGTTCAGATCCTACCTCTCAGATAGGACGCACTGTGTTAGATATGGGGAAATGACATCTGAGCCCTTTAATGTTACCTGTGGTGTTCCGCAGGGTTCAGTGCTTGGCCCCCTTCTTTTCAGCATTTATATGCTTCCATTAGGTGATATTATTCGCAAGTACAGTATCAGTTTCCACTGCTACGCAGACGACACTGAACTATTTCTTCCGTTGGAGGAATCTGCCACACTAAACTGTGGAAATTTGGAGGCCTGCCTCATTGAGATAAAAGAGTGGATGTCACTCAATTTCTTGCGTCTTAACTCTGAAAAGACCGAAATGTTAGTCATTAGTCCATCTAAATGCCATGACTTATTCTCAAAAACTGCTGTGAACATTGACAAATGTCACATCACACAGAGTGACTCAGTTACAAATTTAGGTGTCATATTTGACCCTGATCTATCCTTTGAAACGCATGTAAAGAAAATTACTAGAACCGCTTTCTTCCACCTTCGTAACATTGCTAAAATTCGTTCTATACTGTCTCAGTCGGATGCGGAAATTATAATTCATGCGTTTGTTACCTCCCGTCTCGATTACTGTAATGCACTACTCTCTGGTTTCCCGAAGTCTAGAATCAAGTCTCTTCAGCTGGTACAAAATGCTGCAGCGAGGCTTTTAACTAGGACAAAAAAGTCTGATCACATCACACCGATTTTGGCTTACCTGCATTGGCTCCCAGTTAGCCTTAGATGTGATTTCAAGGTTCTTTTAGTATTATACAAAATCATACATGGACTTGCTCCCTCTTATCTTTCAGATCTGATGTCCCCCTATGTCCTGGTCCGAAGCCTACGTTCTGAGAGTGCCGGTCTTCTGGTGATCCCACGAGCTAAAAAGTGTTCCGCTGGTTCGAGAGCGTTCTCCATCAGGGCACCGGTGCTGTGGAATGCTCTTCCCCCTGCGATCCGATCTGCAACCTCAGTGGAAATGTTTAAATCTAACCTTAAAACTCACTTCTACTCTATAGCATATGAATAACCCACTCTTAATGTATGATAATATTCTGAAAAATAGTCTGTGTAATATAGTGTAATGATCTGTGAAGCCCTTTGAGACTCTTCGTGATTTAGGGCTATACAAATAAAAATGACTTGACTTGACTTGACTTGTAAAATGGCAACACTAAAACAATCCTTAGCCTATTCTGTTAATTATAAGTATATTCGGGTTATTTTAAGATATTTTACCTAGTTCCTTTTAGTAGAAATAGAACATATGTACTTAAGAAAAGACAACAAATATTATTTTTCCTATGTTAAGTATATTTCTTGGATTGGCAAACATTTCTTAGAATTAGCAAAGCTATCTTCATTTACTTGGTATAACGTTTTTTTTTTTTTAATTTAAAATATGGGTTTTATAATTTTTTTTATTTAAGATGACCTATTTCACAATGAGAAGGCTTATACTTGAAATTAGGAATGTTGTCTGCCCTTGGGATAAGAATGACGTTCTTTTTTGCAGTCCACACTACAAAGATAAATTCTTAACCCATGGTGTGATCATCTTCCCCATTGTTTTCTTGCAGTTTACACTAAAATGTAATTCCTTAACCCATTAGCAATAATGTTGCCCGTATTATGGATATTGATTTGTTGTTTTGAGAAACTATATCCCATTTTCTAAAAAAGGAAAGATATACTTTAAATATGAAAAATGACCATAAGTAGAAGTATCTTATTTTGCTCATTTTAAGAAATATTTACAAGCATGATTAGAAAACGAGACAAATAATATAACCCCTGCTTGATGAGACAGACATTTTCCCTCGTTTTTTATTTTCCAGTTTTACATGAAGAAAACAAGATAAAACAGCTTAAAAACTAAAAAAAATACACGTCAAACCAATAAACGTTTCAGCCAATGGTCTGAGATTGTTTTTGCAGCGCAGTAAATTGTTGCCAACCAGCTAAACAAAGAGCTAAGCCAATCAAGATCACAAACGGGAGCTGAAGTACTACTTATTTATTATTATTTTTTGGTTTCTACTGGATGTAATTGCACCTATTTTCATTGCTCTATTGTCACGATGCACTATAATTGTTATTGCATTATTGTTACAACCTAGGCTAGTTTTCTAAGCACTACTTTGTAATCATTATTATTATCAGCCCACTGTATTTATCCTGATAGTCCTTTATCTTTGTTTTCTCTATAAAGTCTTTATAACATGTTTACTCTGGAGTGCCATGTCTAATCTTGTTGCATACAATGTCTAGCAACGTTGATATCAATGACACTAAAGACAATAGAACTCAGTATGACGCCACCAGAAGACATATTTTAGATTATTTTTTTATAAGAAGAACAATATAGTGTCAGTATTTACTGCATCAATAAATGTTCTAAGCTAAACAAGAACAAAATTCTCAGGCCTTTTTTAGCTCGCTCAGGCTTACTGAGAACTGAGTTTTAAGCCACACACAGACTTCCCTCTGCAACAAGCTCTTACTCGATGTGAATCTTGCTAAGCCCTGAAAATTCCTTCCTAAACAGCAGAACGGTCCATTAATGATCTGTAACCGTTCTCATTTTACACAAAAGGAAAGTTAAAAATGCTTTAAACAAGAAAAGTTACACTTCTAAAGAGATTTCGTTTTTGCAAATCTTTTTTACAGTGCTGTAAATTGATGCCAACTAGCAAATAAAAGAGGAAAGCTAACCATGATCTCAAACGGCAGTCTCCATACCACATAACCCTACCAGATGGCGCATTCTGCATGGGTTAAGATTTAGTTTTTGGTCTTGTTAAAAACAGAAAGAATATTTAGTCCTAATATTAGTTGCATGCCGTAAATTTCCTACTCTAAGACGCTGTTTTTTTGATACATTTATTTTAGAATAGAATAGAATATACCTTTATTGTCATTGTTACAAAATGGGTTAACATATTGTGACAACGAAATTGGGCATGACACTCCAGTTTTACACATTCACAGTGAGGTATGAGCCAAGAAGATAAAGGAACAGAGAAGATAAGGTTATAAAACAAGGAGGATAAGGCTATAGTTATAATTTACATGATATTTACACAAGAAATGTCAGCATGTGGGATGTTACATACAGTGTTATCGTGATACCGTTGGTATCGTAAGGGTTGTGCAATATTGCATTTGGTGCAAAGTCATCATAGTGCAAAAAAATAGTCAGCATATGCATTGGTGCAAACATAGACATCATAGTGCAGAAAAAGGAAATGGTCAGACATTGTGCAAGGTGAGCAGTAAACGTAGTGCAGTCGACATGTGCAAGAACATAGACATGAGTACCATTATATTCGTATGAGGTAGTGTTGGCACGAGTTTTCAGTTTTTTTGTGCGGTGTCTGTTTTGAGCAGTGAACAAACATAGTGCAGTCAGCATGTACGTGAGTACCATTTTACATTCGTGTGAGGTAGTTTTTTGCAACAGTTTTCAGTTTTTTGTGCGGTGTATGTTTAGGGTGGTAATGGCTGTGGGGAAGAAACTGTCTCTGAGTCTGTTTGTTTTTGCTTTGTGTGACCTGTAGCGCTTGCTGGAAGGCAGCAGGTTGAAGAGGTGGTGGCCGGGGTGAGAAAAGTCCTTGATGATGTTTTCTGCTCTGCTGAGGTAGCGAGAGCAGGCAATGTCCTCCAGACTGGGCAGAGAGCAACCAACGATTCTCTGGGCTGTTTTGATGATCCTCTGGAGCCTTTTCCTGTCTGTTGCTGTGCACCCAGCATACCACACCGTAATGCAGTATGTTAGAATGCCCTCCACTGTGGTTTTGTAAAAGGACACCTGCAGCTGCTGTTTTAGTTTATATTTCCTGAGCAATTTCAGGAAGTGCAGTCGCTGCTGGGCCTTCCCTACCACCGCTCTGGTGTTTGCAGACCAGGAGAGGTCGTCGGAGATGTGCACACCCAGAAATTTGAAAGAGTGGACTCTCTCTACACAGTCTCCTTTTATGGTGAGTGGTGCTGGATTCCTGCCATTCCTTCTGAAATCCAGAATCAGTTCTTTTGTTTTTGTGGTGTTCAATATGAGGTGGTTTTCCGAACACCACGTTGAAAGTGACTCCACCTCATCCCTGTATGCCGCCTTGTCCCCTTCAGAGATGAGGCCGATCAAGGTGGTATCGTCAGCGAACTTAATTATAGTGTTTGTGGGGTGGGTCGGTGAGCAGTCGGAGCTGTAGAGGGTGAAAAGCAGGGGGCTCAGTGCACAACCTTGGGGGGAGCCAGTGTTCAGTGTTAGGGTGGGAGAGACGTGGGTACCGAGTTTCACCGACTGTGGGCGGTTGGAGAGGAAGTCCATTATCCAGTGGCAGATGGAGGGAGAGAGTCCTAGGTGTGCAAGTTTCTCCACCAGGATCTCCGGGATAATGGTGTTGAAGGCTGAGCTGAAGTCCAGAAAGAGCATTCTGACGTAGCTCCCCCGGTGGTCCAGGTGTTTCAGCACGGTGTGAAGTGCTGTGTTTATGGCGTCGTCAGTGGAGCGGTTTGCCCTGTAGGCAAACTGGTGGGGGTCCAGTGTGAGTGGCAGGGAGTTTTTGATGTGCCGGGACACTAACCTCTCGGAGCACTTCATGACCACAGGCGTAAGAGCGACAGGCCTGTAGTCGTTGAGGCTTTCCACTGCTGACTTTTTGGGGATGGGAATGATGGTGTAGGTTTTGAGGCAAGGTGGGACGGTCGCCTGTGACAGGGACCGGTTGAAGATGGTGGTGAAGACCCCAGCCAGCGGATCGGAACAGTCCCTGAGTACCCTCCCTGGTACTCCATCCGGGCCAGTTGCCTTCCTGGGGTTTATGGTATTCAGCGCACGCCTAACTTCGTGCTCCTAAAATGTGAGAGAGTTGCTGCTGGTTGTTGGTGGGTGTGATGTGGCTGTTTGTGGCCTTCCAGCTTCAAAGCGAGCGAAGAACTGATTAAGGTCCGCAGCTAGTGAAGCCTCAGCCTCAACAGTTGCTAGGTTGTGGCCTCTGAAGTTGGTGATGTGTTGAAGGCCCTGCCACATCCTCCTCGGGTCATTTCCAGCGAAGAGGTGCTCGATCCTCCTTGTGTAGGCTGCTTTTGCTTTCTTGATGCCTCTCTTCAGGTCAGCCCTGGCCACCCCGTAAAGAGCCTTGTCTCCAGACCTGACTGCGGTGTTGCGGTGTTTGAGGAGGGTGCGCACCTCGCTGGACATCCAGGGTTTTTGATTTGGGTAGTTTTTGATTTTTTTATATACTGTGACTTCATCCGTGCAGTATCGGATGTAGGATAAAACAGTGTCAGTGAATTTCTGGAGGTCATGGTGTTCAAATACCTCCCAGCAAGTTTGATCAAAACAGTCCTGCAGCTTAAAGAGGGCTCCCTCAGGCCACGTTTGTATTGTCCTCGTTACAGGTTTTGTTTTCCTTCGGATGGGGGTGTATGAGGGGGTAAGGGATAGGCATAGGTGATCGGAATTTACTAGGTGGGGGAGGGGGGAAGCTTTGTATGCGTTTTTGATGTTGCTGTAAACGCGGTCCAAAGTTTTTTCACCCCTTGTTGCACAGTTCACATGTTGAAAGAATTTTGGAAGAATTTTGCCGTTTATTCATTTTTTTCTTGGCAGCACAGACGAAAATGGTGAGCTGCTCGTTTTCACAACGCGTGTGCTCGAAATACATAAAACTATGGTGACATCTAGAAACATTTGCATTTAAATTTGTCCATGTTTTGCCAACATTAGTCATGTAATACATAACAGAAGCTAAATGAGAGGTTAGACCTTCAATATTTACCGTACTATAAGGCGCACATTTAAGTTTTTTTTTTAAATTGTGCGGCGCACCGTATCATACGGTGCACCCTGCATGTGATGGAAAGCAGCGGACAAGCTCGGTAGCGTCAGGGTTCTGCACCCTGGGAAGGCGCAGGTTCGAGCCTTGGCCCAGTCAGACCAAAGACAACATTTTGGGATGAAATCTGATGTTTTTGTGAGATCGTTCACATTTCCAACTACCGTAGATGCGACTTGTATGCGATCGCCTGTGACTTCTATGCGTCTCCTACTGAATGCGACAAGAGGGCAGATGACGTTACACAAAATACATTGTTTGCGGAAGTATTCATGGATGCTGACATTGTAGCAAATCGAGCAATTTTGAAAGGTATTGTGCTACCGGAGGCTGACCAGTGTTGTCCGATTATCTATGTTTCATTTTGTAGTCAATACTTAAATATACGATCTCCTGTCCCGGCTACCCGTATCCTGATTATGTTTCCTGTATTGATCCTCGATCCAAGCTCCGATCTCCTGTCCCGGCTACCCATATCATGATTCTGTTTCCTGTATCGAACCCTGATCCAAGCTCCGATCTCCTGTCCCGGCTACCCGTATCATGATTCTGTTTACTGTATTGATCCCCGATCCAAGCTCCGTTCTTCTGTCCCGGCTAAACGTATCCTGATTCTGTTTCCTGTATCGAACCCTGATCCAAGCTCCGTTCTCCTGTCCCAGCTCCCCGTATCCTGCTCGATTCCGTGTACTGTATCGATCCCTGATCCCTGACTTCCCGCTTGTCCCGGCTACCAAACTTGTTCCGATCTCCGACCACGCTCTGTCTCCCGTCCCGGCTGCTCGACTTGTTCCCATCTCCGAGCACGCTCCGTCTCATTTGACTTTAAAGAGAAAACAAATATAAAGGACAAGCTGCCCGACTTTTTTCGATCTCCGACCAAGCTAGGCGCTCCTTCTGCCTAGCGAGCACCAGATTGCTGTATTTTTCCTCTCGCCCTACTTCTCCCATCCCGTAATAAAGCATTGTGTGAAACCTTACGCACTTGGGTCCCCTGCTTGTACCGGTCATGACAGTTTGTAATTTATGGTAAATTAATTTGCCCCAAAAAACAGGATAAGGCTTAGTCTAGCTATTTTGTTAGTTAACTTTGCTCAACTTTAATGAAGGACTGAGTCTTAACGGACCACCCGGCTTGGCCTGGGCTCTGCAACGATCACTTACTCAGTGTGACGTTCGCTAAGCCTTAGAAATTCCTTCCTAAAGAGCATAACGTTCCAGTGATGATCTGTAACTGTAACTCCGAGCCCGCTACGGTACCAGGACGTATCTCCGGGACTCATTTCTACACTTGCTGTCACAAAAAACGACTCTGTGTTAGGAAAGCGAGTGTGTCTGGGGAGATAATGAGTTCCCAGAGGCGAAAGGAGCAACGGCTTTTCCCGGAACTGTCGCGTGAGACGATATCTTTCAGCCAACCTCTCTAAATTGTTCTCCCTCCGACTGTAGGATTCAGTCGTAATGAGAAACGAGTCTGCCCACTTGTCTTTTCCTTTTCTCACCTCTGTGCAATTGACAGTGCAGTGAGCAGATCACTCCCCAAGGAATCAAGCCTAAAACATGATCCATCATGTTGACAGAGGAGTCTTGAAAGGAAGACAATATCATGTACAACGCCGATATAACCCTTTAAGGTCTCATATGAAGGGCCAGGCAGCGCCGCGATGGGTGTGGTCACCGCTTCAGAAGAACATCAAAGATCTCCTCAATATTGATCGGAAACCCCTTTGGGCTAACAACCTTGCGGACACTTCGGCACAAGTAAAAAAGCAATTGTTGGCAGTAAGTCAGCATCGCTCTACAGTATATGTCCTTGTAAACATAAAGGAGAACGAAAGACGCCGGGCAAGCTATACGAGGCGCGCTGGGATTTCGTGAACGGATATTAAAAAAAGGGGGGATGATATTGCTGTTATAACTTTAATTTTTATAGTTTCTCTTCCTGTGTCCCATTTAATAGAGTGACATAAATTTCACGTCAGAGCAGTGGCTTAAGATCGCTTTGGTATGCAGAGAAAGCCATAAAGGGACGATTCCTGAACAAGCTGGCGTCTCTCCATCTTCTTTCCAAATGTTGTCTGAGATAAAAAAAAAAATCCCAGCAGGCTAATGTTTAACGCTGAGGGCCGTCTTGCGGGATGCCGCGACAAGGACGTTTACTGACATTTGAGCGTTTTATCGGCACCTAATATTCAGAGCGTGTGCCGTAACAAACTAGCCGTTTAAAAGTATTGAAGTGTGTGACAACTTTGTATGTAATCGTGAGAGACGGTTGCTTTTCAGTGCGCCAAGGCCACCATGCTGGAATTTATGAGATGAGTATTGTTAAGCTCAATATTTCTTTAGTTCTCTTTGTGTGGAGATGTGGGATGACAAATGTAGCACCAAAAGTGAATGTTCACAATCAAGCAGGGTAGGGAGGATTACTTTAAAAAAAATGTCATCAATAACAGTAACTAGTTACCTGAAAATGCCATCACTAATGTAATCCCAATATCATAATAATGCAGTCATGCAACTTGATTACTTTCAATTTCTGTTAAGTAACTCAAATACTGTCATGATTTCTCATTACACTCACCTGTGTCCGCTCATTTGGCGCCAGCTTCTGCTGGTTACCTGATTGGTTTCCCCTCCTATTTAAGCTCTGTGTTTTGGTCAGTCCGTCAGCAAACCTCTGTTTACACAAGGCAAGCATTTTGACTCTGACTCCCGTCGGTCCGGTTTTGTCACCCGTTTTCCACTCATCTGTTTCTGATTTCCCAGTTTGTCTCTGTCTACAACCCGTTTTTTGACCCCGACCACGTTCTGATTTCCCGTCCCGGCTTACGACCTATTTTTTGACCCCGACCACCTTCTGATCCCCGTCCCGGCTAACGACCCGTTTTTTGACCCTGACCACGTTCTGATCTCCCGTCTCGGCTTACGACCTTTTTTTCCTGTCCAACCATGCTACGATCTCCTGCTCCGGAATATTCACTTCCGCATTCCTACATGCTCCGATTCCGTGAGCGGCTTGCTTCACTCGTCCAGCGAGCACTGGATCGCTAGCGCTGATTTTTCCTCTACATCTCAATAAACTAACGTTACACATCTGGGTCCTCCTTCTGTTCTGGTTTTGACAAATACCAAATATGCTAAGAAAAGACAAAATAAATGAATACATGTACTCAATTTTATGTAAGATAAATGAAAAATGTAACCTTGAAAAGAAATAGAGGAATTGTCTAACAAAAAAGTACTCACGGTACAACTACGTAGTATACCTGTATTGTATTGAGCAAAAAAAGTCTTTCTCCCTGGTGTAGGGAAGATATGCTATTTTTAATTCATATTAAGAAGAAATTAAGAATCCGATATTGTTTTGAATACAAAAGGTGTTCACTTTCTAAATTTCCACCAAACTCTGGGACATCTTGTCCTCTCTCTCTGTCTCTCTAGTTTCAGTGACTGTAATCATAATAGACATATTCCGTCCACCAGCACATTATGTAGCGAGATCCCTCGGTTTTATCACGGTGAATGGGGACCAGAACCACCTGCAGAAAAAGAAAAAATGAATTATTTTATGGTCATTATACAATATTAAAATTAATTTGAAGGACTTGTGTGGGCCCTTCTAAAGGTTTCTTCATTATCGTCATGCTGAGGTTTTTGAGTTTTTCCTTGCTTTCATGTAGGCTTTAGGTCAGGGGATGGTGTCATAATAGTCTGTGGTTTGCAATAATCTGTGGTCTGTGCAGCCCATTTAGACTCCTTGTGATTAAGGGCTATACAAATAAACATGACTTGACTTGACTAGGTGTAAATGTGAATCACTTGTTAATAAGTGAATGAAGTGAATTATTGGATCCTTGAAAGGATGCTGTGGAAGAGGCTATTCAGAGGTATTAAATTGCATTTGTAATTTAATTTCATGTTATTTCATACATATATATATTTATATATATATATATTTATATATATTTATATATATATATATATATATATTTTTTTTTTCGTACATATACTTGTTTGATGATGTTGTCTTATTAGTTGAACTTTAATTAATTGCCAGTTTTCTGTTAGTTTTGCCAAGTTTTTGTTCATATAGTCATGTTTGTTTTCAGGTATAAGGGGCAGTTGCGGGGGGACTTGAGAGTGAGCGCACCGGTGTTTGAGTGTTTGTGTGTGTGTGTGAGATAAGTATGAACAGACATGGCACATGTAAACAAGACTAAAGCAAACGAGAAAAATAATTAACAGTTAGAACCAACACACACCGGAATGCATCATTGTCACCTGAAATGAGCAACATAAATATGCTTTTAAATCAAAATGTAATCCTACGAAGTAGTTCTCATTGTCACGAAATATACCTGTAATCTGATTACGTCTTTTTTATCTGTAATTGTATGGGAATACAATTACATTTTTTGGATCTTCATTCCTGACGCTGTTGCATGTATTCCGTTACTACCCAAGCCTGCAATTAAGGATACACTTTAATGAAAATGTTGGCATACTGGTGATTTTCTGGAATATAAGGCACACCAAAAAAACCCAAACTGGCCAGAAATGTAATAGTGCGCGTTATGATGAGTGCATGTTGTATACCAGAAACTAGGGTGGAATTGAAAATGCATCCACACAAATAAATGATACTGCCTAGAGTAACTGTTCTGCCTTTGAAAAACATATAGAGAGGTCTTAGGATGCCTTCTTGTGGTTAAAATGTTAATTGTTTGTTGCTAAAAAGGAAACAAAAGAGAAGCGTGGAACTTCAACAGCAGCTGAGACGCCAACTTTCGAACGCTCACTGCAAATCCTCTTTTGTTGCTTAGGTGTCCGTAAGTATGGAACGCACTGTGATTTCTTGAACGAAGATTTTTGTTTAAGGCAAGGTTTCGTACAAAATTCCTTAATCTTGTTTGAATTGTTGTTAGCATTACTTAGTTTACGATGTATCTGTATAGTTAGCAAGCTAGTGGGAAATTCTACAGGAACCTTATAAGGGACATGGTTGAGGCCATTGTCGTAATAAAGAGAAACTGAAAGAAAATACATCTGGTTATTTTGGGACGTTGTTACAAGCTGTCTAGCTGACGGAAAAGGGATTAGTAACCATTTATTAATGAATGAATTAAGTCATTTTAGTTGTGAAACCAGATGTCATAATGTTAATTTATGTTCTGTGTATTCATTTTTCATGTTAAATGTATTCATTTGTTTTGAATGCAACCCTAGTTCATACTGTAGGTTTTTCATGATCTTGAAATACATGTCAATGTGTTGAAGATTTCAGCGGAAGCCTTGAAAAAAAAAAGCACTCACGTTCATTATGTTAATATTTGCCTGGTTTGACAACTTTTGAGCATACAAAAAGAAGAACAGTTCTTCTTCCCATCATGAAAGCTTCCTATGGATGAAAGGTGATGCAACCCTCCACCATCCCACACCTTCTTCATTACTTGCGAGCATCAAAAAAAGCAGATGCAGTCTCTAGAATAATAGAAAAAGGGGGAAAAGACACCAGTTCCCTTGTGTATGTACAGTATACCTCACATTCTGGTTATCTTTATAAATAACTATATCAAGGATGGGTGAAACATTAAAAAAAAAAAAAGTGAAAAAAACATATATTTTCAGCTCCTTTGTAAATTAAAGTAATTGATGGATTGCTAAATGACATTGCTATGTTCAAAAATGATATTTTGATAAAATTTTAACGATAACTTGTTTGTAAACATTTTCATATTTTTATTGACACTCTGCCTTGACTTTTATTTAAAGTTTTTTTTTCTAACGAATGAATTATGTGAATAAAAAACAAAAAAATTTGATTTTAATTTCACATTTTTTTCAATATTGGTAAGACATTCAAACCTGTGTTGTCAAAAAATAATACACTTCATGTATTGTGTGCACTAAAAAAATAAATTCTTTCCCCATTGGCAGAACATTTTGCTCGGTTTTCTTTTTTGTTGTTAAAGATATTTCATTTTATCTTTGGAGTAACATGATAAAAAACATACAGTTTTTTCCTTGGAACTTTGAGCTTTGTTCTTCACAGCTCAGTGCATTTTTGGTTGAAAAATACTCCAAGAGCCATTTTTCTTAATCCCATTTTGCTGTGAGTGGGGGCCGGCAGAGTGCATTTTTGTTGGGATGGTGGCTCTTTATTGCCGTACTGTCCACCAAAGAGTGAAATGCACTTATGCAGCTATTTTCCTTTATCCACAATCCCATATTGCTGTAAGCGGGGGCCAGCAGAGTCCATTTTTTTGCTATTATATCTGCCTAAAAGGAACTGCACTTGTGCGGTCACAATCCATTTTTCCCAATCCCATATTACTGCAAGCAGGGACTTCGGAAAGTACTTTTACTAGGACATATGTCGTTATCACCCAGCTAAAATCAAATACACTGTCTTGGCTAAGATCTGTTATCCCCAGTCGACTATTGATAAGACAGGGGACTGACAGTAAATTTGTGTAACACGTGGCAGGGTTTTTTCCTTTCTTTCATCCTTAAAATCAAACAGCACCGTGATCCATTATCCCAAGTAGACTATTGCTGAAAAACAGGCAAAGTGCTATTATTTAAAATATATTTTTTGACATTAGGGCGGAACGGCACAGTTCTGAGGTAATGAGATCAAATCCAGCCCTCAGCTTTCCTGTGCGGAGTTTGCATGTTCTCCCGGTGCTAGCGTGGGTTTCCTCCGGGCACTCCGGTTTCCTCCCACATTCCAAAAACATGCATGTCAGGTTAATTGGCCGGTCCAAATTGTCCCCAGGTGTGAATGAGCGAGCGAGTAAGTTGTCTGTCTGTGTGCCCTGCGACTGGCTGGCAAGCAGTTCAGGGTTTCCCTTGCCCACTGCCCGAAGATAGCTTGGATGGGCTCCAGCACCCCCGCGATCCTTCTAAGGAAAAGCCATAATGGACGGATATTTTTATAATTTCAATGATTTCTTTCTAATCATGTCTAAAAACAATTCTTAAAATCAACAGACGATTTACCATCTGCTCGGTAATATCCCTTTAAACATGACCTCTTTTATTAAACAAGAGGAAAAATGTTGAAATAAGAACAATTAAAAACAATCAACATTTTCTGCCAATGGTGTAATAATTGATTTTAGCAGTGTGTTCACTTGAGGATGGACAATTATTTCCCAAATGTTTTCAAAATGTTTATTGATTTTACCTCAATGCAATACATTTAAATCTATAAGAAGACTCCCTGTGTCTGGCTAGTACCAATTCAGGCTCTTCCCTGCCCACTGTCTGAAGATAGATGGAATTGGCTCCAGCACCTCTGCGACCCTACTGAGGATAAGCGGTGGAGATAATGAATGGATGGATATAAGTCAAGTCAAGTCAAGTCAAATCATTTTATTTGTATAGCCCTTAATCACAAAGAGTCTCAAAGGGCTGCATAAGAAGACTGAGACTGAGACAAATCCAAAACAACAATGTAGTTACGTTTCTGGAATTTACTTATTTCTTCGCATACTCTGTGCAGAAGCGCATGCCTGCTGACTTCTTGTTTGGCAGACAACTCCTAAACCATAAAATCAATGCTTTTGACACCAAGAGGCACTTGACCATGACAGCGAAGTGCACATTTGATTAATGTGGCGGTCAAGGGGGCCGTGAATCATCAAAGTGAGGCCGAGTTGGTGTGAAGTTCTGCTCGCTGGAGCGAGCAAAATAAAACGTCTTTCTCGTTTACGTCTTGACTTTCAACGAAGAATTAAACGTTCACTCTCAAGTTGCTTCCGCTTCCATGCTGCAAAAAAACATTGGCAAGACAATTTTATAAATTGTAGGTATACATTTTTTCACTTCAAGGTATTTTTTCCTTTTCCTATTGAAAAAAATCTCAGACGATGAGAAAATCCATTTTAATATATTTTCTGACTGGAGTAGAAACCCTTTTTAATGCAATTTTATTTATACTCCAGCGAGTCACTTTTTACTTCCACAATCTCAAACAGCGTGTGTAAATTGATTGCTTTAAAAAAAAATATGAGGTGAACCATTTCAGCAGAAATTGGAGCTGATTTCATGTAAAATCTTTGCAATTTTAAGAGATATTAACTTGTTTTCTTAGTTTATCTTAGAAGATTTTGACTTAAAATTAGCTCATTGGGCATACGTGTCATGGTTGCCAGGGCACCCAATCGGCCACGCCCATGTGTGTCACGGTTGCCATGGTGCCGAATTGGCCCCGCCCGTGTGGCGCCAGCTGCGGCTCGTTGAGAGATTGGCTTTATGTCTATATAAAGCTCAGCATTCTCTTGCTTCGGTTGTCAGCCCGTCAAACGAACTTCTGCCCCACAAGACGTGGGTTCTCTTTTGCTGTTGGTATTTCAAGCCCCGTATTGTTCCCGTTTATTTTTTGTCCTGTTTAATTTCCGGTTCCAGTTTTGTTTCCGTCTGTTTTTGTCCTATTTGTTAGTTTCTCCAGTTTTTGTTCCTGTCTAGTTTCTCCTGTTTATTTTCGTTATCTTGATTCCTTAGCGGTTTCATCGCTCCCTGGCTTCCCGTCTTTCCATGCCAAACCGGCGGCCTAACCTGCATAGCTCCCCAGTTCCCGTAAAATAAAGGCTTGTGTGAGAACGTCACGCGATTGGGTCCTGATCCAGTTCTGGTTCTTGACAATACAGTGGTTCGTTTTGCCTTTTTAAAATTTTGTTTGCAAAGATAATTTTTCTTTTTTCTTTAGAGAAATTGGATAAAATATTGTAAAAATTGACAGAAAATACTCTAAAATATGCAACTTTTTCTGCCAGCGAGTTAGAATTTATGATTGCACTCCAGTTGCTAAATGCAATATTTGTGACTTAATCAAGTATACATTTTTTTCTCTATTTCAGTTCAATAATACAGTAGATGAAGACTAGAAGAATAGCCTTGAAATAAGAATGATCTTGGTTAAGGTTTTTTTTGTGCTGCGAAGGGGGAAATAATGTATTTTCTGCCCATTTGAACAAAACTTTTTAAGATGAATTCCTTCTTTTTTAATTCCTGTCTTGAAACAACTGAAAAAACACGCATAATATAAGCAAAATTACAGTATCTACCAGTTGCTCGACAATTGGTAAGCAATTTTAAAAGATTAACTGAGGTTAAAAGAATACTTTAAAATGATCTACTATTTGCAATATAAGACACATTTGATGAATAATAAGTTAAAGAGTAGTAGAAACTCAAAATACAGAGAGAAGACATCAATTGATTATGAACTTGCACGAAGGACAGGCAGAGGAGACAGACAAGAAAGTCTAATCCTGTTCCTCCCTTGAGTCTTTCAATTGTATAAAATGTCCTAGGATACAAAAGCAGTTCCACCATATCGGGTGTTGGAATCAAAGAAATGAAGTATGATTGGTCGATAGTGACAACGAGAAGTCAAAACAACAGACAACAGTACGCAAAAATAGTCCAGCTTACTAACTGGCATCCTATGAAATCTCCTTTGCGGGTGCCCATTAGTCAAAACGTAAAAAAATCATTTAGCCGCTTTTTATTCAACAGAAACAATTAAGATTAAAAACAAACGATCACTGTTAATTACGCATCACTTGATGCCAGTAAACACAGCTTAATTTGCCAGAAAATAAATAGCATTATTTAGAACGCACAGTATACTTAAAATAAAAACGTATCTGTCAAAAGGGTAAACATTATATTTTGCTGTGACAATGAACAAGTAGAGAATAAACCCAACCGTCTTCGTCTTCTTCCTTCGTCCCACTTTGATGAACGAGATGCCGTAAAATCCGTTGCATTTTTTTTTTTGTCTCCCGCCTGTCAAATCGCAAAACTTCTCGACTGCTTGACACAAAAAGCGTTTTTCAGATTTGCAACAAACGTGGGATGCTTCCGCTCCCCCAAATTTGCCACTTGACAGTGACGAGCGACTGCTAGCTTGACGCGCGAGTCTTGCGCAGAGCGCCGAGCCGACAAACGTCGACCTCCTGAGGCTTGTTAGCGCATCTTTGCCGGTGTCTCTTTTCAACTCACTCCCACGGATTATATGCCTTGACGGAAGATATCGGCAAACAGGTGGGAGGAAGCCCAGAGTTTCTTCTAGAGTGTAGCGCAACTCAACCGAACGGGAGTATTAGTGCAGCATCGCGATATTCAGTGTCTACTTTTTGCCAAACCTGTCCATGTTACTTTGATATACAGCTTAATACAGCATCCATTTTATGTTATTATCAACCGCAGGCAAATCTAAATGTCTTTGTTTGATATCTAAGTATACATGTCTGTCTGTTTGTTTGTGCTTGTTTGTCTGTTTGTGTGTCTGTCCACCCAAGAAAAGGGCTGTAGGAATTTAGATAGACCACCATCTTTCACGGGCAGTCAGGTAGGTTACCTTGGATGTGAAAAGGCCGCTAAAAGCTGACTCAACACTTTTGGTGTTGTTTACTCAGCATTTCTTTCCCAGAAAGAAATTCTACTCTCCCAGACTAGAACTATATTGAATATCACATCACCTTTTTCAGGTAGTCAGGTAGATTACCCCAAATGTGAAAACTGCAAAAAAAGCTGACTCAGCATGTTTGTTTTGCTTACTTTGCAGCATTCCCTGAAAGACATTAAACCTGCAACACAGACTCGAAAAGTCGTCTTTCTGTGTTTTTGTCATTGACGTTTACCGCAGTAACGGACCAAATTGCGACGCTTGATAGCGTTTCTTCAGGATTTGAAGGAAAATTCGACGACCTGACGTAGATGTCCTCGTTGCGGAAAGAGAAGTGTAGCGCTTTTAAAAGGTTATTCAAACTGCTGTTCAATTCAAATGTATGAATTTAGAAGTTGTTTTGTCGATGAAAAGGTTGAAATATCATAAGTACGTTGAAAGTATTAAATTAAGTATTTTCAAACCTCCTTTTTAGCTCCTGTAATGTATTATATAATTTATGTTGGCAAAAACATTGACTAAAGTCTCCTCACGAAATGTTCCAGACGTAGTGGAAAAGAGAAGCCCACCATTTATCTAAGCACAGCCATGAAAAAAAAACGAAGAATAAGCTGCATCTTATTGAAAGCCGCAGTGTTTAAAATGTAGCAACAGCTTGTAGTCCGGAATTGACTGTAGTTATCCTTAGTGTTTGCAGCACCACATGGCAAAAAGTCTACTGTAAAATTAAATAGAGAAAAATGAGAAAATATACAATAACAGTTGCTTGAAATGACCCCTATAATATTCTAACATTTGTTTTCTCCCGTGATAAATTCATGTAGACAGTTTGTGTTAATATAATCTTTTTACCGTGAGAATGTAGACACAATGGATTTTTCATACGTGTCACAATTAGCCATTTATCTTGGGACCTCTCGAGCAATACTATAAAATAGGCGTATCAAACTTACTGCCCGAGGGCCAATTGTGGTTCTATGATGAAAGATTGAGACCATTGCCTTAATATGAAAGTTAAAGGGACTACTAAATGTCCCTTTACTCTATCTTGCAACAAAAAACAAGTGCCAAGAATCAAAAGTAAGTATATAACGATGGAGACTTAAAGTAGATTAAGAGCCACAGAAAAATACACACTGTCCCTTTAAGTGCAGCTCTAGTGTATTATGGATTTGTTTATTGCTAATTGGTTGATTTTAATTTCATATGAGCTAATGAGTTTTTTTGTTTTTTTTTAATTATTAAATCTTATTTTGTGGAGGGAATTTGAAAGACGATATTTGAGAAGACTAGAATATTTTTATCAGAACCTTTTTTTGGTGGAACACCTAATATGGCCCAACCTCACTCGGACCCTAGCTCTGACGGCTCAAAGCAAATTGAGTTTGCAACACCTTCAAAAAAAGTAATTCCATCTATCCCTCCATTATCTACCGCTTATCTGAGGTCTTGTCACGGGGGCTGCAGCATCAGCAGGTAAGCCCAGGCCACCCTATCACCAACCACTTTGTACAGCTTGACAAGATCCCAAGGAAATCCGTACGCGGCCTACGAACGTAGTCTCTCCAACGTGTCCTGGGTCATTCCAGGGCCCTCTTGCCGGCTAAACGTCCCCCCTTCCGGGGGAGTTCTTAAGGAAGCAACCTTATTAGATGCCTGAGCCACCTCAGCTGGAGGATCAGCAGAGTAGCAGCAGCAGCTCTACACTGAGTCCATCCAGTATGACCAAGCTCCTCACCCTATCTCTAAGGGAGGGCCCAGCCACCCCGCAGAGCTGCTTGTATCTGCCATCTTGTTCTTACGGTCATGACTCACAGATCATGACTACAGGACAGGGTTAGAACGTAGATCGACCGGTAAATAGAGACCTTAGTCTTTTGGCTCATTTCCTTCTTCACCGCCACACCCTGGAACAGGGTCTGCATGACTGTTGACGCTGCACCAATCCGTCTGTGTTCTCCAATTTATTCCTACCCTCACTCAAGAACAAGACCCTGAGATATTTAAACTCCTTCACTTGGGGTAGGATCTCATTCCTGACCCTGAAAGGGCATGCCACCCTTTTCCTGCTGAGAAGCATGGTCTCAGACTTGGAGGTGCTGATCTTCATCCCACTTGCTTTACACTCGTTTCAGTAGGAGCTGTAGATCACAGCTTGAGGAAGACAACAGCACCACATCATCTACAGAGATGCAATGCTCTGGGCCCCAAACCGGATTATTTTCAAGCCATGCCTGCGCCTAGAAATTCTGTCCATAAAAGTTATGAACAGAATCAGTGACAATTACCAGCCTTGGTGTAGGCTAACTTCCACTGGAAACAAATGTACTTACTGCTGGGAATGCAGACCAAACTCTACACATACACGGCAACTTCAAATTTATTGTCAAATATACTATTTGCACAATATGCATAACAGATTATTTGTTTCCCCCTTTCCCTCAAGCAAATATGCAATCAATTAGGACTGATACAAAAAACAAATAGCATCAAAATAATAATAAAAACAATTACGCATATAAAATCAATATAAGGTTTCAAAGAAAAAATGTGCAAGTCATAGCCAGAATCTTAATGGAAGACGTCAGAGGTTTGAGTGGTGTTAGGGGAGGGAGAGAGTTCAGAGTCCTCATAGCCTGATGAAAGAAGCTATCCTTAAGCAGGCTGGTTCAGGCTCTGAAACTCTGCAGTCTTTTCCCTGACGACAGCCTGTTGAAGAGGCTGTGAGATGGGTGATATGGGTCACCTGCAATTCTGGTGATAAGACTGTCTGGTGCCCCATACACCGGAAGCCCCCTCCATTGGGTTCCCCGGCGAACACGGTAGAATGCCGTATTAAAGTTCACAAAACACATGAAGACTGGATGGGCAAACTCCCATGCACCCTCAAGGATCAACTGTTGCAGACAAGAACCACACTACTCCTCATCAATCTGAGATTTGATTTCTTGGCAGACCCTCCTCTCCAGTACCCCCAAATAGACAACAGGCCTTACCAGAGAAGCCTTATTTTTAAGTGTCAAGTGTATTTGCATACATAGAGGCGACATTTCAAAAGTAGGTCACCAGTTAGCAATTAGCATGCGTAATAATTTTCTCTTCATTAATTGACTTTTTCTTATTCTTTGTTGTTAGCTGGCATTTCTTTTGTGGCGAGCGCGACAGGAACCCTTCTCTCAGGCAGAGACATGGCTTTTTTTAACTTGATGAAATTAGCTGAAGAAATGTGTGACACCGAGCAGAGAACACGTAACGGGGGTTTCCAGGCGAGAACAAAGGGGAAGACGAGAAGGTGAAATTGCTCTCCTCACTGCTCTGCACCTCGTGCCCTCTTCTGCGAGCTTAAGAGTGATGAGGTGTTGATTGCCTGTGGGCACGAGTGCTTTCTCCAAACACTCTCAAAGTGGCCCATCCTCTCATTAGACTTGAGTGTTATAACGGCAAATAGGCCCAAGCACTCCACCATACATTACGGCGCTGAGACGGACCTTCAGGCAAGATGCTTCAATTAAAGGCACACCAAAACCTAAAGAATGATAAGGGGAAGAGAAAAACTCATCTAGCTTCGTAGATGGAACACTCTGCAGACTTCTAGGACAGTGCTTCTCTAATTGGAGTACATATCTTGAGGGCTACTTTAGATTTTTAAATATATAAGTAGCATCAAATAGCAACACTCCCTCTTTTTCTAGTGACCCATTTGCAGGTAATTGTAAGTATGTTTTTATTTATTTATTATACATTTGAGCTATTTCTTATAAATTGTTGCAAGTCATTGGTTGAAAAGTGCTTTACAAATACATTTTATTTGATTCAATTGATTAAAACATTTATAAAACACATATAAGTAGTATTTTTAAGGCCACTAAAAATAAGTTTAACAAAAAGCTGAATAGATATTGTCATGATTACCCAAGTGGAGCCACCTGGGGTAATCATGTGGCGCGCTGGAATGTGCTTCCTGATTGGTTAATGCTCCCTTTTTAAACGCGTTACTCGGAGAACTCTTGGTCGGAGGATTACTTCTGTACCCCGTAAGACTCTCCCGATTACATGTGCCTTCTTGTTTACCTGATTCTGCCTGCCTGCCTCCGATCCGACCTGCCTCCGATTCGACCTGCTTTCGTCCCACGCTACGATCTTCTCTTCAGTCCTGGTAAACTCGACCTGCCTTCGTCCCACGCTACGATTGATCACGTCTCCCGCTAACCCTTACGCTTCCCCAAATAAAGAACTGTACGAACGCTCTGGGGTCTCCTGCTCTGTTCTGGTCTTCCCTGACAGAATCCTCCGACCAGAATGGACCCCGCGTTCGTACATTTGCCCCCTGACCACTATGAAAGCCTGAATCAGCAGCGCAATTCCCCTTCAGAATGTGCAGTTCGGCAAGTCCTTTCCGACGTGGCAAAATTGGCTAAGGCACCTCCGGCCGTATGACTGCGAAATGACTCCCATGCCTGCCTGTTCGACTCCCATGCCTGCCTGTTCGACTCCCATGCCTGCCTGTTCGACTCCCATGCCTGCCTGTTTGACTCCCATGCCTGCCTGTTCGACTCCCATGCCTGCCTGTTCGACTCCCATGCCTGCCTGTTCGACTCCCATGCCTGCCCGCCCTGAGTCCGACTCCCATGCCTGCCCGCCCTGAGTCCGACTCCCATGCCTGCCCGCCCTGAGTCCGACTCCCATGCCTGCCCGCCCTGAGTCCGACTCCCATGCCTGCCCGCCCTGAGTCCGACTCCCATGCCTGCACGCCCTGAGTCCGACTCCCATGCCTGCCCGCCCTGAGTCCGACTCCCATGCCTGCCCGCCCTGAGTCCGACTCTTCTGAACCTGTCCGCCCTGAGTCCGACTCTTCTGAACATGTCCGCCCTGAGTCTGACTCTTCTGAACATGTCCGCCCTGAGTCCGAGTCTTCTGAACATGTCCGCCCTGAGTCCGAGTCTTCTGAACATGCCCGCCCTGAGTCTGACTCTTCTGAGTTGACTCTCCTGATTTTCCTGTGTTACCCTGTGACGTGCCGTGGGTTTATTTTTTTTTTTTTCTGGGGCAACTTCTGGAGCCGTTCCTTGAGGGGGGGGGTTCTGTCATGATTACCCAAGTGGAGCCACCTGGGGTAATCATGTGGCGCGCTGGAATGTGCTTCCTGATTAGTTAATGCTCCCTTTTTAAACGCGTTACGCGGAGAACTCTTGGTCGGAGGATTACTTCTGTACCCCGTAAGACTCTCCCGATTACACGTGCCTTCTTGTTTACCTGATTCTGCCTGCCTGCCTTCGATCCGACCTGCCTCCGATTCGACCTGCTTTCGTCCCACGCTACGATCTTCTCTTCAGTCCTGGTAAAGTCGACCTGCCTTCGTCCCACGCTACGATTGATCACGTCTCCCGCTAACCCTTACGCTTCCCCAAATAAAGAACTGTACGAACGCTCTGGGGTCTCCTGCTCTGTTCTGGTCCTCCTGACAGATATTTGAAATGAAGTAAAATTTTTGGTCATTTTCTGACAAAAAGTGAAACATATACAGTAAGAAAAATAATACCTAAAATGAAGGATTGTTTCTTTTTATGTCCAAGAAAACAAGAAAAACATTTTTTAAACAAATTATTTAAAATGTAATTTTTGTTGTTATTGAGAAAAATGTTACAAATATACAATAGGAGAAAACAATTACTTAAATTACACACTATTTCTGTTATTTTGCAAGATTTCTTTTGAAGATTTAATGAAAAAGATTGAATATTAAGTACATTATTATTCTGCTAGAAAACCTTAAAGATATAATAATATGGGAGAATTAATACCTAAATGATTTAATTTCTTATTTATGTAAATCATTTGGTCAAATAAGAAAAATAGCAAGAAAATACCAGAAAAGATTAAAATCATAGTCAAATAAAAGAATGACATTTTCTTAAATGAAATATTATTTTTGTTATTTTACAGAAAAACGTGTCAAATAAAATAAGCAAAGTACGTGATATTTTTGTTATTTGTCGTTTTATTTTTTGAGAAAGGGTTAAAAACGTTGAAAATAAATAAATATTTATTTTATAAATATAAATATTGCTAACATGATGATTATTTCGTTATACTATAAGAAAACAATTTTAATATTTAATCAAATAAACAAATTTATTAAAATGAAGTAATATTATTAGGGGATTATTTTTTATTTAATTTAATTTTGGAAAAAAAGAAGGAAAAAGCACAAAATTTAATGAAATATCAAGCTATAGTATTGATTATAAAGTAATGTTTTGAATATTTTACGACATAAATATTTAAATGAGGCAAACGAGATTAATAATACATAAACTACTAAAAAACTACATTAACGAAAAGTAAAATAAGAAAAATATTTAAAATTAAGTAATAGTTGGAAAAGTAAATGGCTAGAAACACTTGTATAGTTATTGAAATATTTTCATGTCCTGCACGGTTGTCATGGCGCGCAGCTGGCCCCGCCCCTTGACACTGGCTGAGACGCATTGGACTGATTGCTCTTGGAGTACTTAAACGCTCTTTTCGGGACTGCCTGTTGCCAGATCATTGCTTAACCTTGTTGAAAACCTGTTCATGCCTGTTTGACCTGAGTAATGCCTAGATTTTAATTTTGCCTGCGTTTGAACCTGCTTTGTTTTGTTTTTGGTCCGTTTGTGTGTTGGACAACTTTTCTTTCTCAATTAAATTGACAGATCGTCTACGCAAATGAGTTCCAACTTCCTGCTTCCCGGTTTCGTTTCGTGACAAATATATACTATGCTATTAATTATAAAGTATTACATGTCTTATTTTACCATATAAACATTCAAAGACAATGAGAAAAACAACAACTAAAATGAGCAGAATTGCATTTGGATAAGAATTTTTTTTGTGGTTCTTTTAAAATGTGTAAAATGTCAAAGCACCTCATTTAACGCCTGGTTTGGAACATGGATGAAAAAAAATCAATACAAGATGGTTGAGAAACTCTCTTAGATGATGTTCGAGTGATGTATCAATAAAAAAAAACACTCTTGAGGGAGCATTTTGTCTTTCATGGGTGAAAGCTGTTCAGTGCAATGAGGACATGTACAGAGTGCTTGTTGACAGCCAAACGAGAGCGAGATGGATATTTGCACTAGCGCGCTAACTAAACTGCCGTGTTGCACGGACAGATGCAAGCGAGCATGGAAAACGTCGAAAATAAATTGAAACGTAGTCAGTGTTTGCTCAGTAAGTGTGGGCGATACTAGTAATTTGGGTATTGATCCAATATAAGTAAATACAGGATAGTTTTTGCTTGGGAATGTCATTATTATTGAATAATTGAGCCCCTCGTCTCTGACTGAGTTTCTAATTACGATAAACACAGTGTTGTATCTATATATACCAATCCTGATACTATTTGCTTGGAAATTTCATTATTGTTGAATAATTGAACTCCTACCCTTTTGGGTTCGTTTACAATTACGATAAAAACAGGGTAATATCGATCTATAACGATCAGATACAGATACGTTTTTTCTTGTGAACGTCATTATTATTGAATAACTGAACCCCTGACTGAGTTTATAATTACGATATACAAAGTGTAGTATAGATTGATACCAATCTTGATACATTTTTCTTGAAAATGTCATTATTATTGAATAATTGAACCCCTTCCCCTACGTGTTAGTTTATAATTGCAATTAACACAGCGCATAACTTTTGGCATAAACCTCTTTTTTTTATTTAATTTAATGACTTCAATGCTAACTTATACAGCAAAAAAAACCTGAGCAGTAATATTTCTATTTCAATAGTTTAAAAAAAAGTCAGGAAAGTAAAACCCAAAAAAAGCAGGAATGTGAAAAAATACAAACATATAAAAGGGACAACAACACCTTCCATTGCACAATATTTGGAAAATAGGGTCAAAGTTTTTTTTTGTCACTATTGCAAAGGGCTAGCATTATGACATGCATTTCTAAAATAAAGACTTTGCATGGTATTACTATGTTGTTTATATGTTATAAGTCATTGCCAGGTTGTACTTATTAGAAGTAGAGTTAAAATAAGCTACGTCTAACGCTCATGCCTATTAGAAATCCAATTTACTGGAAAATCACAATGACCTTTCACTGATTACCTATTTTGTCCGCGGCGACTCTGTGTTTTTTGGAGCCACCTGGTGCCCACAGGCAATACGTTGGAAATCCATGTAAAACCCTTACCAGTCTATGAAATATTTTTTTTTCTACTAAAACAGCTCTTTTAAACCGAAATTCAAGAGAGTCAAACAAAATGCAATGTAAATGAAAACACAAATACTGTTTAACAATGTCTTGCTGTACATCAAAGTCTGTATTGCAAATTAAGTGTAAACACAATTGGATCGGATATCCATCCATCCATGCATTATCTGCACCGCTTATCCTCAGTAGGGTCGCGGGGGGGCTGGAGCCCATCCCAGCTATCTTCGTGCAGTGGGCAGGGGACACCCGGAACTGGTTACCATTCAGTCGCAGGGCACATAGGGACAGACAATTCGCTCGCTCTTTCACACCTAGGGACAATTTGGACCGGCCAATTAACCTAACAATTAACCCTGCATGTTTTGGAATGTGGGAGGAAACCGGAGCGCCCGGAGGAAATCCATGCCAGCACGGGGAGAACATGCAAACTCCACACAGGAAGGTTCGATCTCATGATCTCAGAACTGTACCTCACACGCGCTAACCACTGCGCCGTCGTGCTGACAATTGGATCAGATATGAAAATTATAATTTCATGTACATTGTAAACTAACAAAATTATCTTAGTGATAGTTGGAATGGAAACCCACTATTGATCAAACGACAACAGTATTGATCCGATCAAAGTGGACCTGTTTTCGGCCATTCCACCCTGAGAATAGATAGATAGATGGATAGATGCCGTGTACTGCCGTGTACACTGCCGTGTACGTGCCCCCCAGCGCTAATACGAAGGAGGCAATGGACGTTCTCTACCGAACTGTGAGTGAACTGCAGCATGCTTACACCGAGTGCATTTTTATTGCGGCGGGGGACTTTAACCAGGCCAATATGAAAACAGTTCTCCCGCATTTCCATCAGCATGTAAATTTTGCTACAAGAGGTAGGAACACATTAGACCTGGCCTACACAAACATCAAAGGTGCATATAAAGCAGCCCCCCGCCCCCACCTTGGCTCATCAGATCACCTTTCTGTTATGCTAATTCCAGCATACAAGCCCCTGCTGACCAGAGAAAAACCTACAGTGAAGCAGGTGAGGGTGTGGTCTGAGGGGGCAATGGAGGCACTACAGGACTGCTTTGATTGCACTGATTGGGACATGTTTAAATCGGCTGCCACTTACAACAACAAAATAAATATAGATGAGTACGCCATTTCTGTGTCAGCCTATATCAGTAAATGCGCAGAAGACGTCAGCAATACCAAAACTATATGCACCCGTGCCAATCAGAAGCCCTGGATGACTGCTGAGATACGCAATCAACTAAAAGTACGGAACCTTGTCTTTAAATCTGGTGACAAGGAGGCGCTGAGATCAGCGAGGGCTAACCTGAACCGTGCTATCAGACTAGCAAAGCGAACGCACAGTCAAAAAATCCAGGAACGTTTCCTCAATACAACCAACACCAGGGATATGTGGAAAGGCATTCAGGCCATTACCAAATACAAGCCTACCACCGCCCCAGTGCAGGACACTAGCATGGACTTTCTGAATGACCTCAACAAATTCTTTGGAAGGTTCGAGGCACAAAACGGCACCACTGCAGCGAAAGCGGTTCCAAATCAGGACGAAAGAGCACTCCACCTGGACTCAACCGACGTGAGAAAGACCCTGAGAGGGGTCAACACAAGGAAGGCTCCAGGCCCGGACAACATTCCGGGGCGGGTACTTAGGGAGTGCGCCGATCAGCTGGCTTGTGTACTAACAGACATTTTCAACACCTCGCTAGACCAAGCCAAAGTACCATCATGCTTCAAAATTGCCAACATCATCCCTGTGCCAAAGAAACCCCAGATCTTATCATTCAACGATTACCGGCCCGTTGCACTGACTCCTATCATAATGAAGTGCTTTGAGAGACTGGTTAAAGAGCACATCACCTCCAGTCTCCCCTCCTCATTCGACCCCTTTCAGTTTGCCTACCGGACAAACCGCTCCACCAGGGATGCCATCTCCTCTGCGCTTCACCTGAGCCTGACACACCTAGAGGAGAAGAACACCCATGTGCGGATGCTGTTCCTGGACTTCAGTTCAGCATTCAACACCATCATCCCACAACATCTGGTAGACAAAATGAGACTCCTGGGTTTCAACACCCCCCTGCGGAACTGGCTGCTGGACTTCCTCAGTGACAGACCCCAATCAGTGCGGATAGGTCAGAACATCTCAGATGTCATCTACCTCAGCACGGGCTCCCCCCAAGGCTGTGTCCTGAGCCCCTTGCTGTTCACCTTGATGACACACGACTGCGTCCCTAGGTCCGCCACAAACCACATCGTGAAGTATGCTGACGACACAACAGTGGTGGGCCTCATCAGGGACGACAACGACCTGGCCTACAGAGAGGAGGTGGAGCAGTTGGTGGCCTGGTGCAGGGACAACAGCCTGGTCCTGAATGTTGACAAAACTAAAGAGATCATTGTCGACTTTAGGAAAAACCAGCCCAACCATGCCCCACTTTGCATCAACAACAAGGCTGTGGAGGTTGTCAGCAGTATCAAGTTCCTAGGGGTGCACATTACAAACAAACTCACCTGGTCCGTGAACACTGCATCACTGGTTAAGAGGGCACAGCAGCGCCTGTACTTCCTGCGGAGGATGAGGAGAGCCCACCTGCCCCCACCCTCCCTCATCACATTCTACAGGGGCACCATAGAGAGTATCCTGACCAGCTGTATCTCTGTGTGGTGTGGAGGCTGCAGCGCTACCGACTGGGGTAGTGTGAGGAGGGTAACGAGGGCAGCAGAGAAAATAATCGGGACTACACTTCCCTCCATTCAGGACATTGGCCAGAAGCGCTGCCTATCCCATGCTAAGAACATTATCGGGGACCCCTCTCACCCCCATCATGGACTGTTCACTCTGCTAGCCTCTGGGAAGAGGTACTGCAGTGTGCGGTGCAGGACCACCAGGTTCCGCAGTAGTCTAGTCCCCCTGGCCATTTGACTGTTAAATGGTCAATCTAACGTATAGTAAACCTTAACGGCTGCTAATCTGACTTTTTGCACTACTGGCAGTTCTTTATATCTTGCCACTCCTTGCACATTTGCTCTCTGCACTATTGTACTTACAGCGTTATTGTTACAGTGTTAATGTTACTGTTTACCTGACTTGTTAACCTGAATGCCCATTTTGCACATCTGGTTAGCTACTCCTCTTGCACTATCGGCACTATGGTAAAATACTATACGTAGCCATAATACAATACAACTTTTACTTATATCTGTACATTCGAGGAAACTGTGCGGGTCAGATGTATCGACATTTCGTTCTGTATACACGTGTACTAGAATGACAATAAAGTAGATCTGAATCTGAATCTGAATCTGAGATAGATAGATAGATAGATAGATAGATAGATAGATAGATAGATAGATAGATAGATAGATAGATAGATAGATAGATAGATAGATAGATAGATAGATAGATAGATAGATAGATAGATAGATAGATAGATAGATAGATAGATAGATAGATAGATAGATAGATAGATAGATAGATAGATAGATAGATAGATGGATAGATAGATAGATGGATAGATAGATACTTTATTCATCACCGGAGGGAAATTCACAATGTCTCAGGTCTTAGAATATCTACTCGTGAAATATAACACAGTGTCCCTTTAAGGTACTTTATTGAGTTTTTCTCGTAAAAAAAGAAATGTATGCAGGGTCTGCCCTGGTCAGTACTCTAGCCTAGAATACCATGTGCGGTGAATCGGTAAACTGACTGTTCTCCCCACTAAGGGGACAAAATAAAATTTGACTAAATTAAACTGAAAGTACTCACCCGGTATACAATTGATAAATGGATCAATCCACTCGATACTAGTGCTTGGTGGAATTTTGGATCGCACCGATTATGGCAGAGCATATGAGCCTTATACTCAAATCTGTGCGTATGGTGTTATCCTGCCGACAGCACTGTTGGTGTCAAGCGTGTGATGAGAAACAGTAAGACCTTTGCACTTCTTGCCGTGCACGTGTGTAAATGGACATTTTGGCGCAATTAAGCAGAGCGCCATCGGGGGTTTTGCTGCGGCTCAGGTTTATGCTAGATTGTAAAGTAAGAGAGCGAGTGCAGTTTAAAGGGGCATGTTGTATTAATTAGCACCTCCCAAAGGTAAAAAAAACGTCAATCATTAAAAACAAGCAATATTAATCTGAATAAGAAAAAAATACATTGGCTATCATGAACATGCATTTTTTTTAATACTCGTGGGTCAAGGCACATGAAGCTTACCTAGTGGGAGCTATAATGATTGTGCGCCATCTTGCCACCAAGAGTACCCCCTAACAAACAACAACTTTGTGCACAAAAAAATGGGATGAAAATGTCGCGGTTTGATCATTTTGAGTTTTCATAGTTTATATTCTTCCTTGTATTTTTTTAGGGCTTGTTTTCAGGTTCACTACACAGTACAGTGACATCTACTGGTTAAATATAACACTGTGTGCATTTAAGGTACTTTAGTTTGTTTTTCTAGTTAAATAAAATACCGTAATCCTTCACTATTTCGGGCTGAATTGCATCGGCGAATGAAAAATATTCCGTTATCTTCTATATTACATTGTCAGCAGAGCAGCTATTTGTTACAGATGGTAGCTTTTTTGCTATTCTGTCTACTAAACAGTGAACTGCACTCTCGGGTCCTCGATCCATTATCCCAGATCGCTGCGATCGAGATAGCAGAGTACACTTTTGTCATGCTCGGTGGCTCTTTTTTGCCGTTATTTCTGCCTAAAATTAACTGCACGTGGGTGTCCCATTAGGGAGTGTCTATAAAACGGGTCAAAAAAATAAGATACAATACTTTAAAATAAGGAAAAGCAATTCAATTCAATTGAAAAGAGCAATATTTTCTACCATTTGGGGTAAGAATTCATGTTTTGCAATGACAATTAAAAGAACAGTTATAACAAGTTACAAATACAACTGCAATACACATGTAACCCGGTTAAAAAGCAAGTTGGGAATTAATAAGTTGAAGGAAAAAAATCAACATTTAAATAAAATATTACCATTTAATATCAAACAGATTATAAGAAATATTTGATCAGACAACTTAATTATGACATTAAAATAACTGTTTTTATTTGAGAACAATGATTTATTAAACATGGTAAGAATCCGTCTGGCCTTACAGTGTCTTGCTGTTTAAGAGCGTTTGGACTCAAGGCCCAAACTGCAGTGACCGAACCTCTATTTGGAAAAAAAAATAAAGTAGCTAGACTGAGCTTTGCTGAGGAGCATGTTTTATGGACACATGATAATTGGTCCAAAGTTTGCCTGCGTGTTGAAGGCAAATTCAATTGATTTCGGTCTGGTGGGAAGCATTATGTATGGTGACACATTGGATAAGACCAAACCCAAAGTGTGCAAAAAAGTCAGTGAATGGTGGAGGAGGATATGTCATGGTTTGGGGCACATTTTTTGCAGCAGGAGTTGGGCCTCTTATACAGCTACATGGCAGAGTGAATGCAAATGCAAACCAGAATATTCTTAAACAGCACATGGTTCCTTACTTGCGCTCATCGCCCTATCAGCTTGCAGTCTCCATGCAGGAAAATGCTTCGTATCACACAGCAAAACGAGTAACACATTTCCCTGAAGGTGAAAACATTGAATCAATGCCATGGGCTTCCCAGAGTCCTGATCTCAATCCAATATAGAACCTCTGGAAAATCCTTGGTGACAAAGTTATGGTCAAGAAAACCACTACATAACGAACTGTAGATGAGGCTGGAAGAAGAATGGACCAAAATCACTGCAAAACAGTATGAGAGACATGTGCTATCCTGTGGCTGCAGATGTGCTGAAGTCATTTGTAGCGAAAGCCTGTACACTTCTTGCTAAATGCTGACTGTTGTTACCTTTATATTTTGCCAAAGTAATTGTTGCGTTCTAATTTTAATTAGTGCGTTTTCTGAAAAATGTTTTTTTTTTTTAATCTTTTTGTCATTTTATGAAAAAGTTGTTGTAGCGCCATGATATAGACACAATAAAATGTCATTCAACTGTCTAACTGTCAGATGCTATTTTTTTCCAATTATTCTCTAATTTTTTATGAAGCTTGCATATTTGCCTATTTTAATAAAAATGTGGCATTTGTGTTGCAGTTTTTTTTTCATTTGGTAATAATTTATTTTTTTTGGCAAGGTTTTATATTTTTTCTGTATTGAAAAGTCTATTGCATGTGTTGACACAATGTAGGAAAAAAATGAAACTACATTTCATAGAACAAGGCTGTACCTTAATAAACTTGTAAAGCAATTCTGTATGGTTCCTTGCATGCTACAGAAACAAGGCAGTAATCCATCGCCCTTGCCAGAGTAGGGCCACCGACAGAACAGTCTATAAGTACTAAGATGCTGAGGAAATTAGCCGCTCCAGCAACTGGAGGATGGAGAAATCATTGTGGGGTCCGGTATGCCCCCGTGCACCTGTGTAATTGTGTTTCTAATAAATGTGGCTGCCATGTAGAGGACTTAACACTTTTCCGACTTGCCATCCTCTCCAGTGGAGCCTCCCCTCAGCCATTTAGTCCATATTAGCGCCAGCTAGCATGCAGACCTCCGCCGCCAACTTCATTAGCGCGCGATTATGCAAAATCAGCAGCGAGGGGCCGGAGAATCAAAGCCGCCGATGGAGATGTACGGTAAGTGTCCTCCGCCTCGTCGGAGCGTCTGGGCCAAGATGAGAGAACTCAAAAGATCACTTGAGCATCAAAACGAATTCCAGTATCGAGGCAGATGTTGAAGTATATCCGGTGGGAACGAGGGTAGGGGAGGTAAGGGAGATCTTTTGGTGTGATATCTCTGCTGAACTGTGGAAAAAATGCCTGAAAAATACATTTATATTCAAAAAGCTAGAGGGAGCAGTCAACCATGAGTGGGTAAAATGCGCACAGGTCAAGATAAAAAAAACAATCATACTTTTCCCCACAAATTGTTTGGAGGAAGGGGTGAGGGGATGTCTCATTTAAGTATAAAAATGATACTGGTACGGACGCACCAAATACAAACAGGGAAGTTTGCGGCATTAAACCCTATAAATAATTCAAATGTTTTTGTCTTCGCTTGAAGTGGAAGCCAACGGGTGTAGAGAAGGTTAAAATCCAGTGATGTGCAGTCAGGATAAACACGGTACCATCAATGGATACCGATCCAATAGTAAGAATTTAGATTTGGAAATATCATCATTGAATAATTGAATTGAAATTATGACAAACACTTTAAAAAGATTTTATGCCCTAAAATTGTTCTTTTTTAAAAATTAATTAATGATCTTTGCACATGGTGTTATCATTAAAAGATTGAACCGCTCCCTGCTTGAGTTAGTTTATATTTACGATAAGCACAGGTTGGTAACAATCAAAATCCAGCTGATATTGAGTTTTTACTTGGAAATGTCACTATCATTGAATAATTAAACCCCTCCTCCTTTGAGTTAGGTAATAATTACGATAGGAACAGCACAAAAATTGTACGCACTAAAAATGTTCTAATTTCTTTGCACATGGTGTTCATAATTAAACCCCTCCCCCGTGTTAGTTTATAATTATGATAAAAACAGGGTAGTATTGATTAATACCTATCTGATACTGATAGATTTCTGCCTGAAAATGTCATTATCATTGGATAATCGAAATAGTCTTTTTTTTTAAATAAATATCTACACTTATCCATCCATCCATTATATGCACCCATTATCCTCAGTAGGGTCGCGGGGGTGCTGG
Source organism: Urocampus carinirostris (assembly GCF_059441175.1). Lineage (NCBI taxonomy): Eukaryota > Metazoa > Chordata > Actinopteri > Syngnathiformes > Syngnathidae > Urocampus > Urocampus carinirostris. The sequence continues at coordinate 55,219,561 of NC_142351.1, read as the reverse complement.
AGCCCATCCCATTTATCTTCAGGCAGTGGGCAGGGGACACCCTGAACTGGTTGCCAGCCAATTGCAGGGCACACAGAGACAGACAACTCACTCGCTCACTCACACCTAGAGACAATTTGGACCGGCCAGTTACCCAGACATGCATGTATTTGGAATGTGGAAGGAAACCGGAGTGCCCGGACGAAACCCACGTAAGCACGGGGAGAAAATTCAAACTCCGCACAGGAAGGTGCTGCACACACGGAACACGCGCTAACAACTGCGGCGCCGTGCTGCCCCATCAACAATTATAACTTTAACAAATAACATAAAACCTGAATAAAAATATCTCTGTTACAAATGTTTCAGAACAATAGTTAAGACAGTCAAACAAAAAAAGAGCAATATCAAAAAATACAAATATAATAAAGTCAACATCACAACAATATACCTTACATTACACAGCATTTTGAAAATGAAGTCTAAATGCAAATGGCACAAACAATACATGGGAGAACTGCGTGCCTCATGTCAGGAGGTGATGGTGAGACCATAATTTGTGATTTGGATTTGGCGCACTAACTTGAGGCAGATCAAAAGAAAAAGTCCAATTGGCAAACTAACGGCAATTGAAGTGCAGCCTAAGAAAATTATGTTTAACTAAATAATTTTCACTCAAAGTAGGGAAGTTTGTTGTTATATGTGAGGGCTATGATTCCAAACAAAAGGTTTGCGTCAAAAATATCTGATATAGCCATTTAGAAGTAGACTTTCCATTCCTAAAAGTCAGACAAGTTAAGAATTGTTGTATGAATTCAAGGTGGACAATACTAAATCTTGGAACCCTGAGAGGGATTATCAAAAGATGCTCTCTGGTAAGATTGGGATGGGTGTGCGCATCTTTTTTCCGAGGGACGGTCGTCTGTTGGCTTGAGCATCATGTTTACTAAAAATGAAATCGTTTAAATCACTTGAGCTGAGTCAACAAAGTTCATGTTAATCTTTGCAGCTCTCAGCCCAGTTTGTAGGACTTTTTATTTCGGCAGGGCATTGGATCAAATGTTCTCATACGTCACTTAAAACAAAATATGGCAAAAAAAATCATAACTTAAATGAAAATCATAGCGATTTCTGAACACAATTACAATTGTAATTGTAAAATATACGATTAAAGTGTGAGGATGCGGCGTAATTAGGTGTCAATAAATTATTTGACAGAAAATTATTGCTTGATGAATTACTCTGAAGAGGCAAACTCAAAGGCTGGAGTCCGAAACTTCAAAACTTCAACTTGCTGACGCCATCTTCTGGCTGAAATACTCGTTGCATCCTATGCCAAGCTTATTTCGTTGCACATTCATGAATGTGAAATTCTTAAATGCGCCCGAATAAACTTTTCATTTTTTTTATCTTTTTTGGAGGTTTGTGTGGATATTTGTACTGTATTCGAAACAGTCCTTGACATACTTTCCCCATTTTTATCCTAGAATAGAAAACAAAAAAACATAATTCATCGACTCGTAAATTAAAGGCTTTCCAAAGTTGACCTACACCTTTCAAGTTAGCTATCAGATTCTTCAGATGCATAAAGCAACCCTAAAGGAAAATGTTCAAATATTATGTAAATCTGAACACGCATAAGAGCAAAGACACAAGCAGCATACATCAGTGTTATAACAGATAACACAACCGAGAATGAAGGCCAGCAGCGCAAAGATGGGAGAAGGACAGTAAGAGAGTGGTCACACTTCACTTCCTACAGCCCTATCTCGGCCAAACGGACCGCGGACAGCACCGGCCTCACCTTATCAGTGACTTCCTTGCAGCGCTCGCCTTTCTCTCCCGGCACCGTGCTGGAAATGTTGCGTCGGATATAGGTTTAGTCAGCGAGCGGCACTATCAGGCTCGGCCACGGCGCCTGTTGGCCTTTGAGCTGTTCAAGGTGTGACTTTCAAAGTGGAGATTTGTGTTTTCCCGCAAGGCGCGCAGTCGTGGCATCAAAGACAAAGCACCGACTCGCCACAAGACATACACAGGACGAAAATAAATGAAGTCATTTCCTCAGCCAACTAAAATTCAAATGTGAGTAACAAAGATGGGGAAACGTGTTTGCTCGTTATTGGTTATTTATAGCGTTCAAAAAGGTTTTCCCCGAGCACGGCGTTTTTCAGGTGCTTAATTACCAGTGTTTGGAATAACCTCATTATAAATAACCCCAAAACGTAACATCGTTATTTTTTCAGTAACAAGGTAATCTATTGAATTATTTTTGTCTGCCCTTACGACGCCGTTACCAGTACTGACGGTCAAAAGTGGTGCTATACTTTGGCTACAAAACACCAATTCCCCCCTTGGCACACCTGACAACATTTTTAGCAGTTTTATGCTCTCCTCGAAACTGTTTACATCACGTATGTCGGTTCATGTCTTCATTCAAACAGCGACATCATGTATTTAGATAGCGATTACGATTATAGTATTTACCAAAGTGACGAAAGAAAATGCAAAAGAGGGCTGAATCGTGTTAGGACAGTTGTTAGAAAAAAAACCTTTAGACATCCGGTGATAATATTAGCAATCAAATACTGAGCCACACCTCTTCCAAAAGGGGAGTTTAGACCGCTCTGCACAATTACAATCGGAATGCATGAACATAGGTCAGTCATGGCTAAATGGCAGATTTATCGTTTGGTGTACTGTAGTTCAGTGTTCTTTTTCATTAAATTGTTATAACTTAGACCAGACTCTAAGAACTACGTGCTACATATTTTTTGCCTATTCACCCTCATAGTTTTTTATAGATTTTCTTTTCTAAGTATCAAGTTCAATTCCACAGGCCACAGTCATTATTGAATGTCACCAATTGAATCAAGAAATCACTCAAATTGAATTTGTTAGTCTCTCAGGAAGACAATTGACATACCAAGATCCAAAGAAATTCCTGAAGAAAATGGGACAAAAAAGGTTTTAATTCATCAGTCTGGAAAAGGTAACCAAGCCATTTCCAAGGATGTAGGGCTCCAGCAAATCACTGTCAGAGTTATTATCCACAAATGAAGAAAACTGGCAACTGTGGCAAACCTATGGTTGACCAATTAAGATCACTCCAAGAGTACAAGGACAACCCGAACTGGAGGTTACAAAAGAACCTTGAAAAACTCTCAAAGAACTGCGGGCCTCACTGCCCTCAGTTAAGGTAAGTGTTCATGACTCCAATAAAAAGATGCTGCACAAAAAATGGCATCCATGAAAGAGTACCTAGGCAAACACCACTTCTGTCACAAAATAACTCAAAGAGTCATCTCGCATTTGCAAAAAAGCATCTCGATTTACCTCACGACTTTTAAAGAAACATTCTGCGGACTGATGAGTCAAAAATGGATCTTTTTGGAATGTGGGCAGCCCGTAACATCTGGCATAAAAATGGTCCAGCGTATAAAAAGAACATGATGCGAACAGTAAAGGATTGTGGTAGCAGTACGGTCGTCTGCAGCTGCCTTGCTCCTTCAGGACCTGTCAACTTGCTGTGGTAGACAGAATAATGAATTCTGTTGTTTATCAGATGATCCATAAGGAGAACATCCGGCTATTAGTTTGTGCCTTCAAACTCAAGCGCTCTTAGATCATGCAGCATGGCAATGATCCAAAACACCCCAGCTAGTCCACCTCTAAATGGCTCCAAAAAAACAAAAAACAAAATGAAGGTTCTCGGCGGGCTAAGTCAAAGTTCGGATTTAAATTCAATTGAGATAGTGTGGTGTGACTTTTAATTGCTGCCCAAAAGCTTCTGCCTGGAACCCTCATGAACAAAACATGCTTAACACCATAGCAACAATGCTTATTTTAGGTTTCCATGCCAGGATGGAAATAAAGATTATTTGATTCAAGTCACTCACAGAATTTAACAAAGTATCATGCTCCTTTGCTGCATCTCTGTCACAATCACCCGGATCGGGAACACCTGTGTTCAGGATTTGGCGCCAACAGCCAGGACAGCTGATTGACGCACCCGGTACATTTAAATCCCCAGCTTCCAGTAACATTTTGTCCGATTGTACTATGCGATCTGTTGCCTTCTACTCAGAAAGCCCGTACCTTCGACTCTTTGCCTGCCTCCTGTTTTTCTACCTGATGTCCGTTGCCGACCCGTTTCCGAATTTGCCTACGACCTGCCATGCCCGCCTGACTCCTGATCTCTCTTCCGAACACAACGACGCCCTTCTTCTCCAGCCCCAATAAACAACACGACGACTACGCCTGTCCACGACCATTCCCGCCAAGCCTTCACCCGCCTGTCAAGTCTCGACAATCCGTCAAACAACGGATCGAAGATTCACGTCTTGTCATTCATCCCTTCCAATAAAAACCAAGAAACGAGTGCAAGTGATCTCAGTTTTCCTTCCGTCCCGCCTGACAATCTCGGGTGTTTACAGGATGTGCTCGTACATGGCTAGCCAAAAGGATAAACGTACACTATGTATGGATGGTTACAACTGTGACACCCACCAAATATAGATAGATATGCCTGGATCCAGGAGAAATCAATGAATAAACATTCGTCTTTTTAAGCGAAAAAAAAAAAACGTTTTTTGATGGTATCATTCGTCTCTGGACTACATGTCCCTCAGTGCTTTGAGGCGGAAAACTATCCTGGATAAGAAAACTTGTCATTGCCTCAATCAATCGGATTACTCAAATATGTAAAAAGTACATGCTCGAGTAATCTGAAAATAATATCACTAACTCAACTACATTTCAATTGGAATACTCGCAATAGTATTATGAGCATTTCAATGGCTTTACATAATTGTAACACTGACAAAATTCTGTTGGCAATCTGATTATTGCCTTCATGAAAAATTGTCTTTGTTTTCATATTTGATCTTAAAGTTACACTTCAAAATACAAAGCGCATTGGACACATTACCCAATCAAATCTTTATTCCTGGCTCGAATCAATTGAAGTTGTCAGTAGCTTCTGTTGGGTTGTGGCGGAGAAGTTGGGATGGGGAGGGGAGTGCTGTTGAATCAATAGCCATAAGGATTCTGGCTCCTGTTTGCTTTCAAGATCTACAGCCAAAGGACCCTGGTCATCAAAAGTTAATGAGCTATTTAGAACACGGAGCTTCCTTTGCTCTCTGCTGAGACAACACGGATACGAGGAAATCGCTCCTGTGCCCCTTTTATGTGTTTTATGTCTCATGTAGATCAGAGATGGATTATAAGAGCAAGTACAACCTTGCGAAATATCACACCAGCAACACCACAATCTTAAAACTTAAAAAGGGGCCCGTTTTTACAAGCCGATATTTTAAGGTGTTAACATTTTAAAAGAACCTTGAGCAGAGTTCTGCGTTTGCCAAATATCAAAGCGGAATGTCCTATTCGAAGGCCGAGTGATGATAATGTCATTTTAATCACGCTGTTTGCTGCGGGTCTTGCGCCACTATGAATATTACAGTCAACCTTCCTCCTCCCTTGTCTCTTCTTTTTTGTTGTTTCTCATCTCCTTTTTTCCTCTACCTGGAATTGGTTAACGATGCCGGAAGCGATGTGGCTGACGTGTCCCACCGATTTCCTAGCTTTCAGCCACTAGCGTTGTTTAAAGCGATAGCACATAAACGTGGCAGAGGTAAAAACTTATGCTTCCTAGATTCCCCTGCAGGAGGCTACGAAATGCGGAAAAGATGGGGGTGATCCCTTAGGTTGAGCGCATATAAACAGAAGTTTCTTCTACGGAACCACAGCACACAGGCCCTTTTACATACAAGATAAACTCCTTCCCGGATTGAGCATGTATATAGAATATGTCATGTCGCTAACTAATTTTCCCCATAAGGGCCCGGTCACACAGCCGTTTGCGTCTGTATCGCGGGTAAAATTTTGCGTTTTTTTTTTGCCCGTGGTTGCCCGCGATGGAAAATGGGCAAAATTGGCCAACCCGCTGTTCATCGGTGGTATGCCCGCAAAACAGACGCCGGTGACTGTTCCGCTTCCTCATCGCGTCATTTCTGCGTCATTTTCTCGTGTGGACCACGGGTATAAAAGCTCCCGAGCCGGTGTTGTGCCCAAATCCGACTTCTACGCAAAATCCCCCCCTCGCGTGAACGCGCATTCTGCTGCGATCGCTTTTGTTGGAAGCGTGAATTGACGTTGGTGACTTTTTCATCCGCGTTAACAAACGCATTTTGTAGAATACGATCGCACTTTATTGTTTAAATAAACGCGTTATATAGACTAGGATCTCCCAATTGTTATAATTAGCTCGCTTTATTGTTTTAATAAGCGTTTTATATAAAATACGATCGCTTTTGTTGGAAGCGCAGCAGAATGCGCGTTCACGCGAGGGGGGGAGGATTTTATTTACGGTGTGCATTACCGTTCGATTACGTTCACAACAAAAACGAAGACGGAATAGTTTAAGTTGTATTACATTCCCAACAAATGCAAGACGAAGTGGTTTTGGTTATATGTTCGCCATTACATTCCCTAAAAGTGATATGAAAGTGAGATAAAACGAGGTAAAAGTGGTTGTAGTAGCGAGGGGATGCAAATCTCGGCAGGGATGCATTTCTCGGCATAACACCGGCCTGTAGAAATCATAACCGCTCAAGACACAGTCCCGTGAAGATCAAGATTTCAAGCTATGGCACCGAAGAAGCCAATATGTTATTATTGTAATAGTTTTTCATTTTGATTTTATTATCTTGTTATGAAATGAAAATAAATGTCAAGAAATAAAAATAAATTAAGACGAGGTCATTACGGTGACGGGGATTCGTGTCCACCGCTTGACGTCTCAAGCACAACTGACGTGTGCTCGGCAAATCGCGCTGTATATACGCGGAGAAAGGCGTTTGACCGTCACACGCGTAACACGCTAATTTCACGTAATAACACCGCGATACAGGCGCAGAACATGCTATGACCATGCTCCACCCACGATTACCCGCTGAAATTTCCCGTCCTACCCATGTGTAACCACGCCCTGGCCGCGGCCAGAGCACGTCGTTCCGCGTCATTTCCGCGTCATTTCCGCGTCATTTCCACGTCATTACCTCGTGTGCCGCCCGCGGTTAACACGTGCTCAAAGTTTTGAGCAGCTCAAAACTTTTTCGCGCGGCCAACCGCGTGTGAATTTCCGACCGCGAGTAAAGCACTGCTGTATCTCGTCTGTATGGCGATCTCAAAGCGTCCAATAGCGTCCGCCTCACAGGCAGAAATTTCTGGCCGTGATTCAGCCGCAAACGGGGCCCTAAGAAATAACTGAAAACTAATGAATCCGTTCCTGGCCTCCCAAAAATATTCAAGTTAACCCTAAATAGCTCTTAAACTCTTCCTGACCATCAAAGAAGTTCAAATAGTAATTGAACATAACAATACATTAATAAGATAAGTTAGGTATTGAAAAAAATATATGAGTCCATTATGAGCATTTATGTTAGAGGAAGTGAGCGGTTCCTAACTTAATCAGTCTTAAATGCGTTTGGGTCTTCTGCATGATACACCTACAGGGGCTTTGTAGTCACTACTGGCATTAGCACACAATGCTAAGGTTAGACAATCCTTAACGGGCTTTTGTCTTGGTAGCTGTTTCTCTTCAGCAGAGATGAATGTCGTGTATACCATTTTTTCCCCAAAAAGGCCCTTCTCGTCTCAGTTAAACACATGCTGCGGGTTAAAAGCCGATTCGGCATTTAGTGTGGCGAAACTCTTTCGTGTCTTTCGTATCTGCACTTGCTGCTTTCTCATGCTGTACCAAAGAGTCTATGCAAGTCTTTTTGAGCACTTATCTCTTTAGTGGAAGTATCTAGAAATCCTCATAAGTTCATAACTTGAATTTTCTCTTGTATGTCGGGCAAGACAACTATCTTGAATTTTTTGTAACCAGAGTAGCTTGTGTGTAGAGGGGCCACTGCAAAGGCAATAGCATTTGACTTGCTGCCCTCTACTAGCAGGTCCCTTAAAACAAAGACAAATAGACTAAGAAATAGTTTCTTCCCGAGATGCATGACGACTTCCCACAAGCACATACAATTGTGAAAAATAAATACATATAGAAAAAAGGATATTCACATCTTATTACTTCATTCTCATTTTTGCACAATGTTGCCCCTAATGTCATTATACCGTTTTTACACTGATGAACAACTTAGACCAGTATATCCTAATACTCTATTTTTTTATGTTATTCTGAACTTGGGCCAGTATACATGCACAATATTCTAGTATTCTTTTTTATGTTATTCTGAGTGCTACGTCTAATCTTGTTGCAAACAATGTACAATATATTGTTTTATTAATGACAATAAAGGCAACTCTATTCTATTCTCACTCCATTATAAATTGAATTAGAAGCTCTTTTAGAAGCAGTCAAGGCACAAGTTTGTTTTTCTTTAAGATGAGTCAAGCAGTGCATTGATTTGCAGGCTGCACCCAGAGGCTGTTTCTGTGCACATCAACCAACAATTCCCGCATTATCCCAGCCAGACCCCCAGAGGACTCGATCTTCTGCGGTGGCCATTAAAAGGCCAGGCTTCCATACGCCTTTTGCCTGAGTTTAGTTTCCCTGCTGCATCTGTCCGTCATTCTGGCTACCATTGTTCGTGAAACAGGCAGGCCTAGTGCAATGGGGCAAAAGACTGCCGATGAACTTTAGTTTACCGCAGACGTTGGAGACCTTAGCACCTGGGGGGAGCTCACCTTACTCTTTCGATTTGTTTTCAACGTGACCCGGGCTTCAACTTGTCGCAGCAAAATGACAAAACCTGGGGGCTGGGGAAAGCTTTGACTTTTCTTAAGTCTCAATCTTTATCAAAACCAGTATTTTGAGACAGTGTAAAGCAAACAGAGGGGTCAAACAGTTTTTTTTCAATATGGGGAAGTGAGTCAACATGGTGGTGTTTATTTGAAAACACTCGCAGTCGGACTAAAACCTTCATCGGATTTTTGTACTTGGTTACATGGTTTTACATGATTGGAATACTGCCAAAGTCCGTTTTCAATGGTAATATTTACGGTTTACAGATCCCCTAAGCACCTGGGTTATCGGGCTACCAGTGTGGTGTGTCTTCGGTGATTGCAGCATGGTGGATCCCTATTGCAGGCATGTAAATATACCCAGTATATCTTTAATTCAGATTTTCTACCAGTCTTTCTTGTGTCATTATCATGTGATGTTGTGTTACAGTAAATCAGTCCAAATTTGCAGCTTTCGTATTGTCTTGTCTATCCCCCTTTCTGTCTGCACCATTTTGTTTGTTTGCCACTTTGTTTCATTATGTTGTTGCTGTAATGTTTTGTTACTTTATACATTTTGTTCACACTCCCAAAATCTGCATTTCGACTACGATTTTTCAAGGAATAGAAGTGATATTTGCTTCATTTTGAAAAAGACAATTTTGAATTGTTGGAGGTTTCCAAGAATTATTATATTCTTGTGTCATGACAAATCTTTATAGTCATGTGAGGTATTCAATAGAATAGAATAGTCCTCATTGACATTGATATAACGTAGAGTTCATTGTTTGCAACAAGATTAGATGTGGTACTCTAGGCAATAAAACACTTAAAAGGAAAATTGAGATTTAAAGAATATTAAAATGGATCTTTAACATTCATTATGTAGTGCTTGTAGACTGGCCTAAGTTGTAAGTGCAGCAGAAAATATTGTAGTGTACATAAGCAGCACTATTGTGTAACAAAATACAAATAAATGAATATATGACTATACATTTTTCTGTACAAGGGCAAAATATTCTGGATCTGGGAAGGACACTGCCTTTGATCCTGTCTTTATTCTAAGGGACCTGGACCCTTTCACGGTGCGTGAGATTAAATAGGTGGTGGTCGAGGTGAGAGAGACCTTAATCATGTTGTTACAGCCGGTGACGATCTCTAGGCTGGGCAGAGCCCAGCCGGTGATTTTCTGTCAGGTTCTTCTGTCTGATGCTGTACTCCCAGCATACCACACCATGAAGCTGTAGGCGGACAAGATAAAACTCTAGAAGTAGAAGGTGGTGGCCACAGACAACAACAGATCAAGTGATTCAGAAATCTGGTTTGTGAGGCTAAAGATATTAATGTCCAGGAAGTAGTACCAGTTCCAGAGATATTTGTTACCAGAGTTAAGTGTGTGTTTAAGTCTCACTGATGTTAACTAGTAAACATGACACAAGAAGTGCAATACCACTGTGGTGCAAATGTATTCCTTTGGGTTAAGAAGCTGTTTGAATATTAATTTTTCTTTAATCAAACTGGTTTTCTATTCATACAACCATTACAACTAGTGCCCACTTCTTGTCCACTCGTCCAATTATTGTAAAATATGAATACTTGTACAACACTTCCTTCTGAATCTGACTCCACTACAAAAAAGGCAGTGGCTGCCACTTTCCTTGCCGACTATGGATGCTCATCGGTCATTGACTGGTACTCTCTAAAGGAATGGAGCCTCTGAATTATTGAAGACGCCAATGTCCCAAAGGTATGATGCCAGGTGGAAGTCTTTGTTCTGTAGACATGACATGCTCGATAAAACACCGAGAGCTGCTTACACGTCATCCGTCACCACACTTCCCAAATCACACAAGCGTTGAATAAAAGTTTGCAGTCATTTATAAATCAAGGAAGTCGCAGGTTTAAAAAGACATGCATTATTTAATGGATATAATGCCTATAGACATTTAGCTGTGTTTATGTAAGTACTTTGTCCCTCTGTGTACTATATTATTACATGCATATATGAATACATGAAGAAGTTATGTTCCTGAGGCTGCCAGGCTTATGCCTTGCCCAGCGCACCAGTAGTAATACCATCTTTGCTTTCCCTCTGAGCTCCGGTTTTATTGCATTACATAGCCGTGATCCTCTAGCTGCATATGAAACCCGATAACAAGCTGCAACCTTTGATTTACACGCCTCCGAGACCTGTTCAACCCTCACGTTGTCGCTAACAGCTAGCTGCTCTGAAATCAATGGCAGTTTAATAACGAGGTACGATACATCAAATATTTTAATGAAATTGTATTGATTTCATTTGTAATACTTCAAATAAGGATGTATTGTGCATTTTTTAACACATTATGCAAACAATTCCCGTGTGTCGCAAGATATCCGTACAAATTTAAGTGCACTCTAAAAAGACTAATTCAAATTTTGTCAGTATCATAAAATTTGTCACTGTACACTCTATAGTAGTTTTATTCGGATATAAGTCAGTCATTTGTGGGCAATATGACATAATGGTGTACATCAAGCATTGCTACCTGAGTCTGTTAATGGACACCAGTTTAATGCAAACACTTTCCTTTTAGATTTAGTTTGAAGGGTTGACAATTATCTTTGTAAAAATCACTTATAAAGCTCCGTACGCACGGCACTGGCGATATTAATTTTGATTTTGTCGTCAGGTGTTCAGAGGCACTTTTTGGGGTGAAATGGTGCAGTGCCACATACGTCGAATATCAAATATGTGAGATAATTTTGGCGCATGGTCGCCAAATTCCTCACGTGTGCTGGGCACGGAAGAAAACAGCAGGCTGGTCTTTTCCACAACGCAAGCGCTCTAAATACAAAACACCACTGTTATGTATGAAAACTTTTTAGATGCGGTTCTGGGACAGTAAACTAGTTGATGGTTTTTCCACCAATGTTCAGATAATTAAATGCAAAATGTCCCAGCATTGCGGGGCTAATAGTAGACTGGATTCGTCTGCTAGGAGTGGTCAGGAGCTGGAATTCCTAACAAAAGCAGACAGCAACAAATCAGATGTTTGTCAATTTTGTAGGTATTTATTGCGGATGACTTGACACAAAATGTAGCTTAAGACAATCTTGGAGGCCTAGAGTACAACTGTGTACAATTTTATGAAAATAGGTTAAGCCAGTTCGGAGCCTATTAGTCACATACAATCACACACAGAGAAATCGGGACTTGTAAACTAGTTTATCTCCATGAATAGATTAGCTTAAAATGAGATAATAGGAGTAAAACAAGAGTTTTGACAGTACTTTTTTCAATTTATACAATATTTTTAATGTACTCTTAACATTTCATTTTCATCCCAAAATAATGCAAAGTCCTCGATTTTTATGACCCAATTGAATTTTATAAATAGTTATCTATCAAACACACTACAGTTCACTTCCAGTACTATTCAGTCATTGTCCAGTCGCCTAGTTACCTTCAATCCACGAGGAAAAATGATAAATGCAGTTTTAGTCCATTACCACACAGGTCAACAACAGAAAATGACAACTTCTCACATTTGTGTTTCAATCGAACCCTATTCCCCACACTAGATACATGACGGGCCTGTCAAATGTGTATATACAGTAAATGCTAGTCTTTGTAGACTGTCAGGACCAGAACAGGAAGAGGACCCAGATGCGTAACGTTTACTTACAAGTTCATTAAGATATAGAGGAAAAGCAAACGACAGCGATCCGGTGCTCGCTGGACGAGGGAAGAATGCGGAAGTGGATTTCCTGGAACTGAAGACCGTAGCATGGTCGGTGGTCAAAAACGTGTCGTTAGCTGGGACGGGAGATCAGAACGTGGTCGGTGGTCAAAAACGGGTCGTAGCTGGCGACAAACGGGGAATCAGGAACAGACGGGTGGTATACAGATGAAAAAACGGGACCGACGGGAGCCAGAGTCAAAGTGCTTGCCTTGCGTAAGCAGAGGTTCGCTGACGGACTGACAAAGGGCGAGAGCACTGAGCTTAAATAGGAGGGGGAACCAATCAGGTAACCAGCAGCAGCTGGCACCAAACGAGCGGGCACAGGTGAGTGCAATGAGTAATCATGACATAGACTCTATCTGAATTTTTGGTAGTCACCATTTTGATCCAAAAACACACGGCTTAGAACACTTGGAGTAACACCAATGGCATAGTTTTGGCATGGACGTCACACGTGATCACATTTAAATTGCACTATATCTACCACCAATGCCAAGATTAAACCTACGCCCTTAAGTAGAGCTGAAAACAGCGCAGCTGGAAACGGCGTCAGTTATTTGAGGGATGATGCCGTTGGTGTTTTGCAGCCAATGGTGTTAACGACAAATACTACTTGCTAATGGCATTAAGTGTGTGCGTGGGGTAACACCTTCTCTCATAACGATCACGCCTTACAAAAATCCACAGATGTAAATAGTGAAAAAAACAACAAAAGCTTCCGGGTGAACATGCAAACTTGAGATTTGGCTTTAGGTAAACACACTGATTTCACAGTTAGCTTCACTATAAATGTATACAGGTGCTTGATTAACATACAAAAAAGTATTAGGTACATGCGTACTTGTTTACTTGTACTTGCTCATGATCATTACGACCAAGTTACATTTGAATTGTGTTTTGTTAAGACTAAGTTAAAGGTTGGGTGCGTCGTTTGAAGTCTCCTTGGAAAGTTGAAAGTTAAATACTTTCCCCAATAAATATGTGTTAAGAATATCCAACTGAGTTCAAAGAGCTCTTATACTACATTTTCCACTATGCCTACCGGTTTTTATTTTACATTTGACACAGCTGTTTGGGCGGTATACATTAGGTTCAAAGAATGGTATGTGTAGAGAGTGCTGGAGAGTGATGTCTTTCCCGTTCGTCCCTGCAGGTTTTTTTCCATTAGTTTTCGTCAGTGTAGCATAAAAATGGTGAAATTAAGAAAATGATTCCTTTAAGTAGAGCCCAAACGCCAACTCAAATCCCATGAAAGATGAAAAAAAGAATAGTTTATTCGAGAAATGCACGCAATTGCACGCACATCATGAATGAGCTGACTGCGGCTGAAATGATGACACAGAGAATGACAATGATCTGAATTCCGTAAAGCTCTGTCAAGGCCTTTTTCTGCTTATGGAACCTGATAATATTCCCATGGTGATCAAAATGTTGATGCTTCGTTTCTTTTCATTGACTGCTATGGTTTGACTGACAGCTGTCTATCAGAGTACGACAACCAGTCACACCTGCCCAACAGAGACCGGCGAACACAATACACGATACAATTACATTACCGACAACAAAGACAATATCAATTCATTTAAAAATCTGCGAAGGAGTGAACCAGCAACTAGTGCAAAATAGCAAGGGGTCTCTTTATTTCTGAAGCTGTGTTGTTTTGTTTTATTTTATATCAATTGTTCATATTTAAGCCTATCCCATTCTTTATTAAGGAATTTTTGGGGGTTTCTTGGGTAGAATGTGGGGGTGCTTGGGCAGCCCCAAAACAGGCTGCTTACACTCATGGTTACAATTATGAATCAAGATCATCTAAGGAGTTGAAGAAACCTTCTTGGGGGCCCGATTCGGCCATAATGTATCAGGCCAATGAATGCCTTCACTAAGTCAGAAGTAAGAGAATAGGTGTGTGTGCGTGCTTGAGTGTGCGCACACGCGCACGTGTGCTTGTTTTTAGTACTCTGCATTTGTTTTAACTATCAAGCATAACTATTTTGGCATTTTGATTCAACAAGGTTAAGGCTTATTTTCAACAACCAAATTTGAATCGTGAAAGTTGGAGTCAGGGGTGAGATTTCGCATTATGTCGATGAATGCCCACACTAAGTCAGAAATACAAGAAAGTGTGTGTGCGTGTGTGTCCCATGGCAGCAATTGCATCAGTAGGTTATGTGGATGTTGTCACAGTGTGAAACATTCCTGTAACACCCTTTGCTTTTCATCAACCTCCCCCTGCCACCGGCCCATGTAGAATGCGAAGCACCCTGCAACCCAGCCAGATGCCCTCAGCAGGTGTTGGCAGCAGATACCAACATGTAATACCTGATGGATCCAACAGCCCTTGCATTGTACGCTGCAACAATTCACACGTTGCTGAGCAACCGGCTGGCATCATCTTTGTGACCCAGGGGACGAGTAGTCGTCTTATGAAATACTGAAATGGAAAATGCCATCGACACATTAACTGCAACGATTGCTGCATTCATGGCTAAACACAAACAGTAAAAGTACTTTTGATCAGTGAAGCCTTGACTATTTTGCACTTTTACTCCGTCGACTGAAGACGGACCAAAATTTACCGAGGCGTATTGTCTTGATGCAATTGTGCAAGAATCAATTAATCTCAACAGTTTGCCGGGAGCTTCCTGAATTGTTAATAAACCCTGAGAGATGAGCGTGATTGATTCGCACTGGCTTGTAACAATACGCAGCCCCTCAGTGCACTCATTTACCTTTCGGTTCCTCTCGGTCTGTGCCTTTATCTGCCTTTATTGTCTTTGCATATTAGAGTGCAGCATTCTGCACCATAACTCACAAAGATGGTCGTGACGGCCCGCTACCTGGCTCGGCTATCGGCTTGTTTTTGCGCGGCCGGCGTGAAAGATAGCATCTCCGTTCTCGTGTCGAGTGATGAATGGATAGACACGTGCGGATGTTCTCGCATGCGATTTGGGCGGCCTCCGAAGATAATGATCATGCCGTGTTGGTCTTAGTGTGCTTCGCACTCTAAACAGGCAGGGAGACAGAATCCCCCGCCCTACCCCCCTTCATCTCCGCTGTCAAGATAACATCTTGTAGACTTCACCTGAGACTCAAGATTGTATTTTGACCAGCGCCGATCATCCCTCTTGCAGACAGCACTCAGCGGCGGCTCGCCACCTTCGAGATATTATTAAGCAAGGGGAGAGAAGTGGTGTGGAATAGAAATGGGGAGATGAACAGACGTGGGCAAGGGTAAGTTTTAATACCGGAGCTGTAAATGATGTGTTGTAATATGCAAGGTCGCTACGAGTACAAAAAGGAAATGAGATGGAGAAACGAATGGGAAATAAAAAGTTGGTTAAAGCTTATATTTATGCCTGCCGACAACAAACCTGTGTTACATATAGACGTGGGGAAGGTGGTGGAATGACCGGATAGATTTGCTGGTAGTCTCCTTGCATGGTTCACGCTGCTATCGGTGTGTAAGTGTATGTGTGAACGAGTTAGTGTGAAGCAAATTGTAAAGCGCTTAGGGAGATATTCAGTGACTTGAAAAGCATGCCATATACCATTTGAAGATAATCTTGAACTCTAACCCCCAAAGAGTTCTATAACAGTTGAATACAGTAAATAACTATAATTTCACACAAATAACTCCTACCTGTCAGCCTCACCCAATTCCCCTTATTAAGCAATAACGAACCTTACAAACACAACGCAGCATCTGTTTTTTCACAGCATGACAGATTTTGTAGAATACCACGACACTATTTGCAATCCGAAATGATGTTATCCCCTGCTACCAGAGACAGAGACGACATCCTGATTAGAGCTGAACTGAGCAAGACAACATCAGTCTCACAAAATACGAGCTTTTAAAAAAATAAAAATAAAAAAGAAATCCCCATACAAAAATTGTTATTTGGCATACACAATTTGTATTAATCAACAAACGTAAACAAGATGGAGAAAATGTATCCACTGAAATTAGAGGTAACATCTTGGGCCAGAGGGTCACAAATTTTTGTCAGGTCGGGCTGAAATGTCAATCATTACGTTTGGGTTCGGGCTGGGCTTCTATGCCACCACCTGAAATCAAACGAGCAATCTTTACTTCACTGTCCTTATTTGCCTGAAATCTTCTCTAATTCGTTCTGAGGAATTCTTTGCATACATAGCACTGTACATAGGCGCCAAATGCACACAGTTCCTTGTTCACTCTTCTTATAGCATTATCTAGAATTGACTGTTTAATTGAATGAAACTGAAGCCACCTGGCAGTATGTATCCAACTCAATGAATTTGTTTTGTTATTTTTTCCATTTGCTGAAAATAGAGGTAAGATCTTGGCCTTGCGTCCGAAATGCGGGTCAGGTCGGGACTAAAATGTCTAAAATTACAAAATTACATTTTGGTTCGCATCGGGCTTCTCCATCTCTGCCTTTTTTTTCCAGAATGTAAGTATTGTTGACTACCACTGGATGTGGCGATCGTTTTGAGAATAAGCACAACTTCTTGTTTATGGATGTGATGATGTTTTGCGAGAGGTCTTGGAAATCCAGTTGTAATGCAATGCCATGTTGGTTGTTCCGTGAGTTGCCATCTTCTATGAATCTGTGAATTGATGACACACCCGTCATTGTTAAATGTTTCTTTTTCTTTGCGGAGGATACACGCAATGGATTCCGTTCTCCTCCTGCGCAAGTGGCAGAGTTGGTCACAAGCACCCTTTTTCCTCACAAACAAAGTGTAAAAGTTCAGGTTTTGCTCCAGACTCGGTCTCTCGAATCAATTTCATTTTTTGGGCTGGGCTGAGCTTTAAAACCCGCGGGACGGGCTGGATCTGGCTGAATTGTTTTTTTTAGGTCTGATTTTACCTCTAGTTGACAGGTAAGATTCCTGTGCAAATTCCAGAATCATACGATTTTACACCACTGCTATCCAAAAACTCTTTTATTATGCAAAAACAAAATGTAATTTTGCACAAATACAGAAAAATGCATTAAAATTAATCCAAAGATCGCATTTTGTTGACGACTGATGGAAAAAAGCGAGACTGGGTTGACACACGTACCACATTTTCCAGACTAAAAAACAAACATTTACCAGAAATTACAAAATTTGGCTAATAATCCAGTGTGGTTTATGGACCAGAATATAAGGTCAGTAAAATTGGATAATAATCACGACAATAATATTCTACTACTTACAGTCACCATTTAATAATAAATCAATGCAATTTCGTGGTGAAACCACATTTCATTGATGTTAGTTTCCATCCATCCATTATCTGCACCGCCTATCCTCAGTAGGGCCGCAGGGGTGCTGGAGCCCACGCCAGTAATCTTCGGGGAGTGGGCAGGGGACACCCTGAACTGGTTGCCAGCTAGTCACAGGGCACACAAAGACAGATAACTGACTCGCTCATTTCCGCCCAGGGACAATTTGGACCGGCCAATTAATGTGGCATGCATGTTTTTGTAATGTGGGAGGAAACCGGAGTGCACGGAGGAAACCCACGCTAGCACCGGGAGAACATGCAAACCTCGCACAGGAAAGCTGGTGCCTGGATTTGATCCCAAGACCTTAAAACAGCGCCGTAAACGCGCCAACCACTCATCTGCTGGGCCGCCCCGAATGCTAGTTTATGATCCATATAATTTTTTTTCGTTTGATTTGTTTATCAATAGTACTGTTATATCTGGACTATAGCCCACACTGACTATAAGCCGAACCTGCCCACGTTGAAATAAGACGTATGCAGAAATAGTTTTTTAACATTATTTTTAACATTTTCATCAATCTTACTTTTTTAATGTGTCCCGCTTGCACTGGAAGGAGAAGCCCTTCTAGTTTTTATATACTTGTATGATTGACAATAAAGTTTGTTCATTCATATAATTTTATTTATGTGCAAAGTGTATTAAAGTATGTTCATTTTCTTATTCTCTGGTCTTTATGTGTGGTTGTGACACCAACTGTTTCACTCTTACTTTTTCTGATGGAGCACCCCTGGAGGCCATTAAAAGGAATGCCTACATTTGCTGCATCTCCCTGTGGGTTAAAATTGTGTGACAAAAGTTGTGGCTTATACTCCAGAAATTACAATAGTTTCAATTTGAAATGCCTTATGATCCGATGTACACCTGGACCTGATGCATGCTATGTGCACAAACATTTGTTGAAAACAGCCACCTGCCTGGCTTGTGATGCTGGGCCTTTAAAAGGAGCGAAGCTTAGGGCGCACAGAAAGAGCAAAGCGGAGGTGCATCGCTCCTTGTAAACTTCTACCAGCTTTTCGTTGAAATATATATTATGTCTTGTGTCATATCTTTTGCTGCTACAGAATCCATATTAAAAAAAAATGTTTTCCACACCCATCTTTTTCAATTTGTAAATATTTTTGGAAAAGGGCCAGCGAGCCACTAAGCAGCACAAAAGAGCCGCATGCAGCCCCCGAGCTGCGGCTTGCTGACCCCTGGGCTATATAAATAAATGCAACTTGACTTTACTTGACTAATACTGACCTTGGCCTGGGCCATAAAAACAATCACACATCAACCCAGTCTCTGCTACAGAAAAGGCTGGGGACCAGTGCAATATATCACAATAAAAAACACTATTATTGGACAGTAATTTGTTGTAATTGAGTTCTCCTGTGTTATTTATTGCCTATGATTTGACAGCATTTAACTGTTATTTTACAGAAAAATCCTTAAAACTCATATTACAACTAAGTCTATGATATCACAGCAAGACAGTAAAAAATGATTGCACGGTATTTAAAAGTGTTATTACAGAGTACTAAAATATCAAAAATTACCCCAGTAAATCGACCTGAAGACACTGGTTCCTAATCCTCAGAGAATGGGAAGGGCATTTCTTTCAAAATTGACATTATAATGATAGGGGAAATCCCTGCCGTTATTTACAAAATATAAATTAACAACAAAGCCATTTCCCAATCATCATAAGACTGGATACAAAATAAAGGAAAAAAAAAAGACTGATTCATGTACGATTAGAGGGATACTCTTTTGTTGCAGTCATATGAGAACGTCACATTTATCACCCACGAGAAAAGTGAAGGTTATGATCATGTTTTTGTTTGGGATCTAAGGGCCCGGTCACACAGCCGTATGCGTCTGAATCACGGCCAGAAATTTCTGCCTGTGAAGCAGACGCTGTTGGACGCTTTGAGATCGCCATACAGACGAGATACAGCAGTGCTTTACACGCGGTCGGAAATTCACACGCGATGGGCAGCGCGAAAAAGTTTTGCGCTGTTCAAAACTTTAGGGCTCGGCCATCAAGCCTTTCACGGGCGTATCGAGGCTGAATCACGGCCAGAAATTTCTGCCCGTTAAGCAGACGATGTTGGACGCTTTGAGATCGCCATATAGACGAGATACAGCAATGCTTTACACGCGGTCGGAAATTCACACGCGGTTGGCCGCACGAAAAAGTTTTGCGCTGCTCAAAACTTTAGACCACGTGTAACCGCGGGCGGCACACGAGGTAATTACGCGGAAATGACGCGGAACGACGTGCTCTGGCCGTGGCCAGGGCGTGGTTACACATGGGTAGGGCGCGAAATTTCAGCGAGTAATCGTGGGTGGAGCACGGTCATAGCATGTTCTGCGCCTGTATCGCGGTGATATTACGTGAAATTAGCGTGTTACGCGTGTGACGGTCAAACGCCTTTCTCCGCGTATATACAGCGCGATTTGCCGAGCACACGTCAGTTGTGCTCGAGACGTCAAGGGGTGGACACGGATCCCCGTCACCGTAGTGACCTCGTCTTAATCCATTTTTATTTCTTGACATTTCTTTTCATTTCATAACAAGATAATAAAATAAAAATGAAAAACTATTACAATAATAACATATTGGCTTCTTCGGTGCCATAGCTTGAAATCTTGATCTTCACGGGACTGTGTCTTGAGCGGTTATGATTTCTACAGCCCGGTGTTATGCCGAGAAATGCATCCCTGCCGGGGATGCAAATCTCTGCATAACGCCGGCTCGGCAGCTTTTATACCCGTGGTCCACACGAGAAAATGACGCGAAAATGACGCGATGAGGAAGCGGAACAGTCGCCGGCGTCTGTTTTGCGGGCATACCACCGATGAACAGCGGGTTGGCCAATTTTGCGCGTTTTCCATCGCGGGCAACCACGGGCAAAAAAAAACCGCTAAATTTTACCCGCGATACAGACGCAAACGGCTGTGTGACCGGCCCCTAAGTCTGTAGTTCCCTCTGTCTGTCTGTCTGTCTGTCTGTCTGTCTGTTGGCCAAAAAGGAGTTAATTCATGACCATTATCTTTCACAGCCTGTCAGATAAGTTACCCTAGATGTCAAGAAAGGCCAAAAACTGACTCAGCACTTTTGGTTTTGTTGGGTTAACATTGTTTTGTGTGTGTGTCCGTACACACAAAAGAGGGAGAAGAAGATAATAAATGACCACTATCTTTTACAGGCAGTCAGGTAGGTTACCCTAGATGTGAAAAAGGCCCAAAAACTGACTCAGCACTTTTTGATTTGTTGGATTTGTTGTTTTAGCATTTTTGTTTTGTGTGTGTCTGTCCAGACAGAAGAAAAGGAAGGAGTTTATATATGAGCAATTTATTTCACATGCAGTCAAGCAGGTTGCCAAAAGATGTGACAAATGCCAAAAAGCTGACTCAGCAGATTTTGTTTTTTTGTTTCTGCACTATTCCTAGAAAGAAAACCCATTCTCCCAGAGACACTGAATATCAACACCATCTCTGCCAGACAGTCAAGTGGGTTACCCCAGGTGTGAAAAAGGTCCAAAAAAGTGACTCAACGCTTTTTATTTTGTTGACTCAGCAGCTTTCTAATAAGGCATTACCCTATTCCAGGACAGAATAGCACTCAATTCCACAGCAATGTCTAGCAGAAAGGTTGATCTATATTTGAAACAATGCCAAAAGGGTGAATCAAAACATTGTTGTGTTTTTTGTTGTTGTTGGGTTTTTTTTTTTTTTTGACTCAGCATTTTTTTCCAGAAAGACTATTCACTGTTCCAGGCCGGAACGGCATTTAATATCAATATTATATTCTACAGGCAGTCAGGTAGGGTACCACAGATGTGAAAACTTCCCTAAAAAGCTGATTTGGCATTTTGGGTTTTGCTGATTCTGCAGATTCCCCAGAAAGACATTCTACTCTCCCAGGCCAAAACAAGTGTGGCCAGGGTGAATATCTTTTACAAGCAATCAGGTAGGTCACTCTGGAGGTGAATGACCCTGCTAAAAAGAGAAATGCTACTTAAAAACGGTTTCACGTCTCAAAGCTGGTGATGGTTAAAATGCGCAGAGCCATACTGATTTGTCTTGCTTTTGAATTCGGAAGATGGTTACCAACTTTACTAAACACTTCACTCACAATATTTTAGTTCTGCATGATGACAAATAAAGTCATCATTTTAGGTAATACAATGCCTTTTCATCTTAAGTTCGAGCATCTCACGGGTTTTACCATATTTATATTGACAATTTCTATCTCCATTAATCAGAAAGACGAGTTCCAATATACTCTCACATTTTAGTACCACAAAGCGCTGCCAAGCCAACATCTGCTTGTTGCTTTTTTTCACTCGACTTTTACGGCCTCAACATATTGTCGCGGTCTCACAAAGCAAAGTGTTTTATGTGGAGAGCTGAAAGGTTTACTGATTTTCTGACTGAGTTCATTTGCACACAACAATCATGCGGCTAAATTTCGACTTGTTGAAAACTGCAAAATATCGCTTGCTGAAATAAAACTGTCTCAACTAATTTAACACTCAGTGCTTCTGATAAAACTCTACCAGTGGTCTAACATTAGCGTTGGGATCACAGCTCAATGTACACCACTTTTATTTAAAATACAGCGAGTCAATTTCTGCTTCTACAATCCAAACTAAGGGTGGGCAAACTACAGCCTACAGCTTTTTGAACCGGCCAGCCAAATGTTAAATGGTCTGCATTTATATAGCGCTTTTCAAGTCAATAAAGACCTCCCAAAGCGCTTTACAATGTGCTTCACACTTAACCATTCACACACACACACACACACACTCACACACCAATAGCAGCCATGCAGCCATGCAAGGCGCCTCCCTGCTTATTGAGGGCATAAGGGATTCAGTGTCTGAGAGTTTCAAATCCAATTAGATTAAAAAGCCTCTTTATAGAAGTATAGTTATAGTTAGCTAATATAGTTAGTTTAAATATAGTTTTCTGTAGGTATTTTAATGCTGCTATTCAAAGACTTATCTCCATCTTTTTGTCTTTTTTATGTTTTGCATGAATGGAAAATGTTCTTCCTTTGGCAGAAGAAAATTAGAAATTAAATGTATAATTCTAAGACATATTAACTTGATTTTCTAGGAAAATAAATCCAATTACATCTAAAGTAAGTTAAAGTGGTCGTATCTATCATTTGGGACAGTGTGTATTATTTAATCACTAGATGTCACCACAAGAAAAAATATAAATTACGCAGACTCAGAGTGACCAAACCACACCATTTTCTTCTGGAATTTTTTTCTACCTTTAATGAGATTTTTGTTTTTTTCAGCTCATTTAAGCAGCAAGATGGCGGACAACCACATGAGCTCCAAGTGGGCATAATTTTATTTAACATAAAAGCAAATATCTCGAGCATTTTAAATTATGCATTTTTGTGTAACAGTTCATGTCGTTATACTGATTTTTTTAAATACATATATTTTTGTAATGAATTAAGGTTCATTTTACCACAAGGATGCGCCAAATAACACACATTGTCCATTTAAGTATTTCTTCCCCAAAATACATAAAACCTTTTTTTTTAAATGAACAAAACCATATGGCAGGTACAATTATTGTGCTTACTTTAAGGATTATTTTTTTTTCTGAGGAAAAAAAGAAAAATATTTAAAAATCGTAAAACCTATTATAAAATGTAACTATTTTTTTCTCCAAACGGGCTATCATTCCTCTTTCGCTGTGTAGACAAGAAAAAAACAACAGAACTAAGACTTAATTAATGAAGTGGGCACTCACAGTGTCGCTATCCAGCGATAATTTTGTTATTTGTACCTCTGCGAAGTGTAAATAAGAGTGATACGGCAATAAGTGTGCGATCAGAAAGGTGCTATGTAAACCCATCACAGGAAATGAAAAGTAAAAGCAGATGAGCGTTTGCAATATTTCCTCCCTGCTTACAGACAAGTGCCAGATTTGATAGCCTCTTATCGTAGCTTTTTTTGTCAATGCCTTCTCGACCAGCGTACGATCTTTTTCGCTCTCCAATCTCTTCACGTGTATTAAAGCCGAGACCAATCCGTCCCCCTGCCAACCATCCTCTTCATTTGCTATCTTCAGCATTCTCTTCTATCACTCCTCCATCTTGCTCCCCCACCTCCTTCCCCTGGGCCGTGCTTTCTCATTTCTTTCCCTCACCGTCTGTGTCTTTTTTAAGGTGCCTGTTGCCGGTCCAACATGGGAGTCTCCGCCGACTTCGGCGGCCAGTTATTAATTACTCCACGATACCTCATCTGTTCTCCGCCTGCCAACAGAAGTAATTACTTCTCTCCCCATTTTCTTTCCCTCGTCTGCATCAGAAATGACGCGATAACCAGGAACCCAAATTACTCCCGCTGATGAGACAATCATTGAGCACTAGGGAGGACGGCACAGATTTTTCAAGGATGGCTCTGTGATTTGCCCGTCAGGGTAATGGCACTGACATTTGACTTTTTTGGAAGCTTCCCAGACACGTTGGTGGGGTTTTTTCCATATCCAGCTTCTTGTGACACATTAAGCGGTGAAAAACGAGTGAGAGGTGAATGATTTTTTTTTTCTTGAGGGTTCTTCTTGAATAAAAACGTTCACATCTCCTTTTATATTAGAACATTGATTTCCAATTTGGGGCACCAGGTAGCTCCTCAATAACACCTGAGTGATCTGCGGACAAGTTCTATGAATATCTCACCAGTGATGGGTTATTCTGATTTTCTAGTAAATTTGCTGTCTAACTGACATGATGTTTTAGTGGTTGACTTAACTTCTCATGATTATATCCTTGGAATAACATTGAAATAACATAGTAATAATAAAAATTCTTACTTAAGAAATATCAAAATGGTAGCCCTACGCGCCAGATAACACCAAAATGTAGCTCTCAGCTTCAAAAAGGTTGGTGACCCCTGTATTAAAAATACAAAAGGCGCTGTCGGGAGCTGGAACATTTGTGAGGGTTTTCCACCATCTCCTAGCTTAAAGTCATGATTACATGTATATCTTTGTAGTACTCCAATAAACTCTTCTTTTGGGGGTTTGGGTTGAGGATTGGATTCTATTTGAAAAAGGCTTTTTCTTACTTTTACCAATTTTTTGCTACTCTACCAAAAAAAAAAAACTATGATTACAAGTGTTAGGTCCAACTGTCTCCCCCCCTTTCCTACATCCGAGTGTGTTGCAATTTCCGGAATTGCCTTGTTAAAAGTAAGATAAAAGCAGTATCAAAAAAAAAAAAAAAAAAAAAAAAAAAAAAAAACTCTTTGAAATCAATTGAGCATTGTTGACACAAACCTAATACTAAGAATATTCACTATAATGATTTTAAGGACACATCAAATGACACACCCCACCTTTAAGAACAAGTCAAATTAGAAACAAACAAGAAGAACTGGACCAAAACCCTAGCTGGTCCTGACCAAGTCTCAGCTCAACAAGCAGCCAGGGAACCTTGCCAAGTCAGCAACCAAGCTTGATCAGGCTAGCGGCCAAACCAATGTGACAAAGCCAGGGAGCTCAGAGAAGCCTCATGCCACCAGCAGTCAACATCTGCTTCAACACTCTACACCCTGGGGTCCTCGTCCCAACAGGGTCTCAAGCCTACCAGGATTCCTTATCGCTCTACGGCCAAGGACACAAAGACTGGGCCGTCATCTCTATCGACGCAGAACTTCGCAGAACATGTCGTTGTTGCTAGGTATCGGTATTGGTGTGAGGTAAAAGGGGGAATTCTATCAAAATACAATAACACAATAATCAAGCAAACGTTGTTTATCCAAATAGAACCAGTTAAAGTTCTCAACTTCTAGTTGTCCTTGTTTTATTTTCTCTTTATTGTTTTGGGTTCAATTCAAGCTTCTTGATGATTATCAAAAGAAAAGTCCATAAATCCAAGAGTGTGTGTGTTTTGATTAAAGAATATTGAACTATCAAAACATAAAAAAGAATCCACCTCAAGTGTGTGTAGCCACCCTTCAGGATAAACAAGGTTTTTCACCCGTAATCTTGACAAAATTATCTAAAAACATATTTGGTGCTACAAAAAGGCGAGAAGAGTTTTGAAAAGGATAAACTCTTCTCTTTAGTTTAATTGGTCAATAAATTGTTTGTTAGAATCAAATATATTTACCACCCATATTCGCTACATTGAATTATTGATAATACAAACATAAAATTACAGATTTACAAAGAGAAAAAAAATGCAAATGAAATGCAAGGATTGTGAAGTTCTTAAAAAGGAGTAGAAAAAAAGTATGACAACTCATCTTGCCCCATCATTGATGTTTCTACAAATACACTAAAATAATCATTTTTTTCAAAATAACTGGATAAAAAAGGATGATAAAGATTACATTTTCTTCATTTTAAGAACTTTTTTCCAAATTAGAAAGAACATATTTTTTCTGAAACCGGCAAAAATATCTACCATTTTAAATAAGATCATTCTCGATTATTGTAGGGATGACTTTTTTTATTTTAGACTATAAAAGGAAAAAATAATTTTAAAAAAGAGAATAGAGAAAGAAAAAAAAATTGTAAATTGAACAGAAACAATGTTAAGTTAACAAAAGGGAGTAGAACGTATGTGGTCCTATCCTTAATGTTTACAGAATTAGAATAAAATGGGAAAATACAAATGTCATGTCAAAATGCTGACTGACTCTAAAAATGAAAAAAAATATCCATAGTCAAACATCAAATTGTTTGAGGAATGAAACATTTTTCCCAAACCAAATAATGGTATTTATTTTTATAAGTTACACAAATATTCATGAAACATGTATCCAACCAACCATAAATACCCAACATATTAAAAAACCCTCTAACTAAACAATGATAATTGATAAGTTTTAAGTTTAATAGACACCCAAAAAAGAGTGAGAAGAGAAGACATTTATGGATTTTAGTCTAGCAAGGAGAAAAGAAGAGTAAATTAGGCAAATCATGATCCTGTTCTATGATTCCACACCTTGACTGGCGGATATGCCCTTATACCCTAAGAGATTTAATGCAAACAATGGGCTCAAGTTGGAATTCCTTGTCCATGGTTTGGGCCCTCCCAGTTATCCTTGCAGGTTCAAAATCCATTGATAGGGGGAGAAGACCTCTCCTTATTTTACATATATCTATCCATTATCTGCACCGCTTATCCTCAGTAGGGTCGTGGGGATACTGGAGCCCATCCCAACTATCTTCGGGCAGTTGGCCGGGGACACCCTGAATTGGTTGCCGGCCAATTGCAGGGCACACAGACACAGGCAGCTCACGCGCTCATTCACACCTAGGCAATTTCGATCGACCAATTAACCTGACATGCATGTTTTTGGAATGTGGGGGGGAAACAGGAGTGCCCGGAGGAAACCCACGCAAGCACGGGCAGAACATGCAAGCTCCACACAGAAAGGTACACACATATATATATATATATATATATATATATATATATATATATAAATATATATAGCAATCCCTCGGTTATCACGGTTAATGGGACCAAAAGCACCCGCGAAAAGTGAAAATCCGCGAAGTAGCGACGCCCCTTCAAAAATGCTTAAAAAAAATAAATAAAACGTTTTATTTAATTATTATTATCTTTTAGACCCGCGGAGCTCTGAACCCGCGAACGTGGAACCTAGAAGTAGCGAGGTCCCACTGTATATATATATATATATATATATATATATATATATATATATATATATATATATGAATATATATATGATTTATATTCACTCAATGTGGGGAATTATGGATTGGATTAATTGTGAAAATCGAGGGATTATTGTACAACCTCTGCACCATAGAAATAAAGTGTCAGTGTCTGTTTCAGATCTGCAACAAAATTTAATGGTTCTCCATCTTCATGCATCTGCACCATAAAAGAATATGTTTTTGTGATTTATGTGCGCTCTTCCTAACAAAGCAATAAACAATCTCCCCTAGAGGAAGGTAAATAAACGTTTGAATGTCTAGATATAGAAATCTTGCCTCTTCTACGTGCACGATCATCTAATCCTTCTGTAACGCTTTCCGCGTCTTCAATTTCCCCATCAGTACTCGCCCGTCTCGTTTTCGCCATTCCACCTCGGCGATGATTTGGATCCTAATGGTCTTTTTACAGCTGTCAGCTAATGTTGCCACAGGGGGACGTAACGGGGCCATAACGAGACAATGCCGTCCCATATGCAGAGTATACGAGGGGCAGATTTGTCTGCTTAAATGGTGACAGGAGCAATCTGTGGCGCTGTTCCATTGAAGAGGCCGGTGGAGGGATGGGGGATTTCAAGAGAATAATATAATAAAAAAAACATAGTGTATTCAGGATTAAATCGTAGGAGCCCATTGAAAGTCTAATGGACTAGTCATATCAAATAGTGTTGATAGGAGCATGCTTGGATGACTTCATGCACATACACACTGGACACAGAGTAATGGGCCAACCCTTACTGATAATGGCTTCTATGTCTGAGTGTGCGTGTAAGTTTGTGTATTATGTGTGTGCGACTGTGGAAAAGAAAAATCTCCACAGGAATGTCATGGTAGGCCATAAAAAGACCGGCAGCAATATCGGGATGTGCCCCAACAAGCATGAGGTTGCATGTTTGCATTAATAGGAGACCCTCGCTTTCTTTTTTATCTACTCAAATTAATGTTTTCAGACCATGTTTTGAAGAAGACAAAGTGAAGAAATTACCTGAAAAAGAAAGAATGAAGACAGGTTGAAGCCAAAAACTTATTGGAGACCTATTCCAATTTTAATTCAGCATCGTGTCTTATATCATTAAAACCAGTGTTGGAACTCGGTGGTTTACTGACTTGGAGTCACAATCGGCACCAATGGCATAGGTTTGGTCTTGGCCTTAGTGAGGACCAAATCAAAACAAAATATAAGTCTCACGTGGAATAGAGCAGAGGCGCCGCCAATACATTTGCCCTATGTCTCAGCATTTCAAAAGAGATTGTGATTTACCCTTTCTAAGCTGCTTTGATCTATCAATCTATTCTTTAAAGTGATCACATAGTATTTGTAAGGAGAAAACAGATTGCTCGATATTTGTGGGAAAACTACCTACCGTCCATGGCAAATCTCTGCCTTTTGGCACGTTTTGCTTAAGAAAAACCAAGCGTGATTGATGTGTAATGTCTTGAAATGACAGCTTGTTTTATTTGGCTTTGTGCTGTCTGCTGCCAACATTTTTACCATAGCAGGCATGCTAATATTTGCTTGTCTCCCTCTGTGGTCCCAAATTTTCTTCATTTTAGATTGCAGGGTCGGGAGAAAACGTTTTATCTGTCTCTTCACCCTGTGTCTTTCTGCCTGTCTCTTTGTCCGTGTTAAATATTTTTTCATGTGGTCAATTGAGGGTCCCCTCTACTTTGTGTCAAACCCTCAAACTCATTGCCTTACACCCCACTATATGCTATATGCAGGCTAGTTGTGAATAAACCACTCTTCCAAAAGAGCGCTACTGCTCTCCTAGTGTAGTGGAAGTGTAATTGCATTTGATACAAAAAATATGGCCCCTTCTCCTGAGGGGGCGCACCTCACTTTTGGGAACCACTGGGGTACACTAATGTGTTATCAATACAACTTTGTAATACTGCCTTTACTACTTGGTGAGTCACAATGCTTTTCCACCACCTCATCAATGCAGATCACGATTATAGAATGACTAAAGAAAGGCTAACCATGAAGAGTATTTACGAAGAAAATAAAACTAATTACAGTTATGCTGGCGTCATCTCAAGCACAGAGTACAGCACAATGTTACACAAATTCTTTCATGTCCAATCAACACCCATACTTTACCCTTTAACGTTTTTATAGTGCCCTCCAGTAAGGACCACCAATGCCTTTTGTGCTCTCCTAAAAAACATCTGAGTCATCCATCCATCATATGCGGTGCTTATTTTCACTAGAGAGTGCTGGAGCCCATCCCAGCCATCTTTGGGCAGTGGCCGTGGGACACCCTGAAATCGTTGCCAGCTTGACCTCAGCACCATGGGGTTGTGGTCTAACCACCATCTCTGATTCAAGTGATCTTCGATATATTTTGCCCATCAATACATAAATAATTTAAACTTTTCTGTCAGCTTCCTTTCATTGCTTATCTCTGGCGGCGCTACTTCCAGACGTGTGCTTTCATTTTAAAGTATTTAACCAATCTCATTTCAGTCATCAGTTGTTGCTAGGCTCAGAATACCTGGAGGTCTACACAATAAATTCTAAAGGTCCTGGCCCTGTAAGATCAGTCTTCTAAAAAGCTGTTGGTTTAGCCAATCAGATTTGGAGTTGGTGTTCAACAAGGAAAGGAAGGTTGGATAACACCGAAGTGAGCAAGCTTTCCCCAAGTGGGAAAATGTTTTGTCCGCCACTTTCGGCCTAGAAGTAAGATCCTACACCCGAGCTCAAGCTTCTCCAGACCCAATCTAATTTCTAGTAAAGGCGCAGGTGTAAACTGCACAAACCGCCACAGGTGCCTTCTACTATGTCTGCCTTATATACACACACAATAGGCACACCGCTCTATTAGGCTCGGCACACATTTTGAAGGAAATCTATAACTTTTAAGTGCGCCCAATAGTTGTGAAATTATGGCAATTATTTGTTTCCTGTCTTTAAAGTGCTTTACACTGCATATAACTCGGCCTGAAGAGCCTTACACAAAAATTGCCTTGCCCCTTTCGTGACAATTATCGACGGGCACGGATGAAGTAATCGGGCGTGAGATATGAGGGCAACGCCCTTAACGCAGCTGCTTTCATAAAGACGCTAATTAGCAGCAGGTGTGCAAGGTGGTGGTCATTAGGTTAATGATGTCAAGGGTCTCCAGTCTGCAAATGAAACGTACACGGTGTCATCAATTTATGCGCATTAGCTGAATCAGACCACTCAAAAAACCTTCTGCTTTCTAATTGTGCAATTGGTCATCGTGTCTTTTTTTCTGCAAATGGTAACTTTGTTGGAATATAGTTCTGGCATAGGAAGCTTAAAAATGGATTTGAACTGAAGTTGGATTAATTTATTGTTGGTACAAAAAGTTACATATCATTTCAATGCATTTAGAACTATTATTATTATTACAATTATTCTTATTCTTATGATTATCAATGCAAAATCATAGCACTTGATCCCTTCCCTTGTACCTACATATGCCCTCTACATTGTCCCATTAACATTCAGAACAACAGCATTTGGAAATACAAAAAGGCATTAGGAAAAGGACAGTTTGAAATAAAGATGTCCTTTTTTAAAAACAATAGATCCATGGCAATTGTGTAACATTCAGTTATAAACAAATTTTAGTGAAAATATTTTGCTGTTTACTTTGTTTCAATTTAAAATACCCATTTTAAATTGAATGTTTGATTTAAGGACATTTATATGGATTAAATTCTCGATATAACGAAGCTTTTGTTTTTTTTTAATTGATTTCATTAACAGAATTACCGCCCTCTTGGTCTTCCATGAACATCAAGCATTATTTTTTTTATTCTACTGGATTGTTTGATAGAAAAGAAAAGGAAAAATCAAACTACAATACATATTGGATTTAAAGATTTTTCATTCCTAAATATTGCAAAACTATAAATACAAAAGAATCTATACAGTTAATAAAAATAGAAATGTATAAAATGAGCAAAATAGGAATGAAATAGGACATGAAAAAAAATTGTTAATCTCTAAGTGTTTGCTTATAAAATGACAAAATATATATATATATATTTATTTGTTAAAGTACAAAAAACTAAAAAAAAAAATTACAAATGCAAGAGTTATATGTAAGTGAATATAAAATGTGGATCAATGTAATAAAAATCTGTAAAAAAAATCTTCATAAATTATAATTATTATTATAAAGAAACATAATAATCTAAATATTACAATGAAAATTATATTAATCTAGATACTGATGAAAACATCCATCCATCCATTAACTGCACCGCTTATCCTTAGTAGGGTCGCGGGGGTGCTGGAGCCCATCCCAGCTATCTTCAGGCAGTGGGCAGGGGACACGCTGCACTGGTTGCCAGCCAGTCGCAGGGCACACAGAGATAGACAACTCACTCGCTCACCCACACCTAGAGACAATTTGGACCGGCCAATTCACCTGACATGAATGTTTTTGGAATGTGGGAGGAAACCGGAGTGCCCGGAGGAAACCCATGCCAGCAAAGGGAGAACATGCAAACTCCAGACAGGAAGGTTCAATCTCATGATCTCAGAACTGTGCCGCACACGTGCTAACTACTGCGCTGCCGTGCTGCCCCTGATGAAATCATCACTGTTAAAATAAAGTGAGCAAACCTGTCTGCCATTTGCCATATTATAAGTATTTACTTATTTCTACATTTATTTCTACATATGGCAGGATCGGTCTTCCATATTTGGCACGTTCCAATGCTGCTGCACCCCTTCCCACTCGGCACAGCAGCCATAATGTTCCGAAGTCATCCTTGATTAACCCCAGTTGAATGACTCCAATTATAGCCAATTAGTCCGAGTGGAGCAAGTCGCTCTTAGTGGAGATGAACGCGATGGAGGAACATCGAGGGCTTGAAGTGGCCAGAAGGATCTTCTGGAACGAGATGGGTTCGCTGTAATATAACAACCAGTGCACAAACAAGTTGTGCCCCAGCAAAGGTATGAGGGGAATGCTCAACATGCAAATGCAATCTATTTTTATTCCTGCTGCTTCTACCCTGAATGTGTATCCACAATAGCTGCCAAAGCTCGAAGGCCTACCTAATACCGTGAGTTCTGGACTACCGAGCGCACCTGATCAAAAGCCGCATGCACAAATTAAAGGAAAAAACATAACTTTATTTTTTTTCTACAAGCCGCAACAGATTTTAGGCTGCAGGCTTAAATAGCCATGAAAATGTGTACATTGACGTCCATTTATTTTATATATATTTTTTAAATCAGTGGGGAAATGTCTACAACAGAAGAGTAACACGTTTGTGGACTGTTTCCACAAATGTCAATCTTAATCAACTTTGCGCGCAGTTAATATTGATTAAATTGGCATTTACACATACTGTAAAATTCGGACTATAAGCCACGACATTATTCCCCAAGCTTTCAAACCTGCGGCTTATGCGATGGTGAGGCTAATTTAACGTTATTTTATTATGCCAGTGGTGCCCGAGCAGTAAAAGTAAGCGTGAGACACGTGGAATATACTGTACGTGTCGAGGAAGGTGCAAGGTTATGTAAATTTGCGCCTCGTGCATGAATTAAACTAGAATGAACAGAACCTCATCATAGAAAAAGTGTCAATCGAAAGGGGATCGCTAACGACGATATTGGGAATAATTTTACGAGTCTGTTTAATTGTAAATGGAAATTATGTCATGAAACGAATGGATTACAAGAAGCAACGTCCAACAAAGCATACATTTTTAAGTTGGATAATTATTTATCCATCGGCATTATCGTGTGTTTTGGAGTAAATATTTTACACAGTTGGATTCTATGTATTGTCCTTGAGCCATTTCGGTGGACATTCAAATAAGTTGAAGACGGCAAGGGGATGTAATGGTGAGTTACGCCGGCTTTATGGTTTTTGTGTATTTTGTTTTAGACTTATCGTGATGTGTCTCCAATAAGTATATTTTCAAGTATATCTTGAATCCCAAGAGTTGAAGCTTTACAATGATACTGATTATGACATATTTTAATGTATTTGAATTGATTTGTCTTTATTGTCATTGATGTCAACACATCTTGTATTGTGGTTTTCAGCCGACAGCCAATGCCAATGACTGTGAAAGGCTGATGCATGTGGGTGCATGCTGTCATTCAAACAGAGATGCATACAAGTCAAAAGAGCCACTAGAACAGACTGTAGAGTTTGGCTACTGCTAGTATTTAAGCAGAACATTCTTTTGAAAAGGAATTCATCAATCAAATCGGATTCTAAAGGAAAGTATAAGGAACACAAATAAATGATGACCACCATCGGGTGCTCCGTAGATGTTCCTGGGTCTAGGAAGGGACTGAGGGGACGTTGGGTCCCTGTTAACCTCAGTAACCAAGGAATTACTGTTTTTAAATATGACAATATTGCAGGGGAGGAATTTGTTTGTGGTCCGCACTAACTTCTAGGTGAGAGCCGAGATGAAACGGTGGAGAAGGGCCGCTGGATGTGGGGCCCTGTCAGGAACTGCAGCCAAGGAGATCCGGGGGAAGGGCGCACTGCGTGTCCGAAGTTGCCACCAACACCTTCGAGACAATGTGCCTTGCTAAAAAACAAAAATCAGAGAAAAGAGGTGGCCACATGTAATGGTAAGCTGCAGAATTTAAAATGTAGGAAAAAAGTAACTCCTGGTAGTCCCGAATTTACGGTAGACATCTGTGCCAGCCTCCCCCTCCACTATCAACCCGGGTTTAGGGGCCACGTGGAAGAGCCCACTCAGCCTGTCCAGTGATTGCCTCAGTCTGTCATCAACCAAACCATTTCTATTATTGCAGATGGAAGATTGGCCTGGCGAGGCGCCGGCCTGGCAGAGCGAGCCCATTTCCAAGCGGTTTGAAGTGCGATCCTCATTGTGGTTTGGAGAAGTGGGCGGAAAGGGTATGATGGAATAAAGAGGGTTTGGCATATTGGCCATGTAGATGCAATGATGAGCTGGCTAATGTTGCCGACACCGTGTCCAGAGGCAATTTGCCCGATAATGGCCAATGTTCTTGTGCAAAACAAACAGAACAAGTAGTTTGTTTATGTTT
This sequence comes from Urocampus carinirostris, assembly GCF_059441175.1. NCBI lineage: Eukaryota > Metazoa > Chordata > Actinopteri > Syngnathiformes > Syngnathidae > Urocampus > Urocampus carinirostris. The sequence continues at coordinate 55,185,116 of NC_142351.1, read as the reverse complement.
CTTCTCGCATTTAAACGGCAGAACCGGTTAGGTTGGTGTCTGGTGAGCGGTGCTGGGAAAAAGCATTATATATAACGTCCCGTGTTGTGCGTTTTTACATTGTGTATGTTTTTGTGCGTGTTTACGTACGTTTTTGTGCGTGTTTATGTACAAGCTGATTGTTATGTTATTGTATTGTTTACTGTTTATTTGTGGTTGCACTTTATTACAAGGTTCTATAACACAACTACCTGCCTATTTTTCTATATTAAATTGACTTGAATACAGCTCAAACTCGGGGACAACATTTTTTTCTATATTTGTTTATAAAGGGACCATTACATCTGAAACCCATTTCTAAGTTATTTATCTATTTATTAATAAAAACTTTGACGAAAGGTAATTGAAGTCAAGTGATATAATATTTACCATTTTGAGCACTAGATTTTATTGTTTGGGTAGAATAACTCAAAACGCGATAAGACTAGTTCTGAATTGTTTTATTGCGTATAATTTAATGTTTACATTGATAAATAAAAATAGTAAATACGAATAGGAATTGCTAGTACATAAACAAGTAGCTAAATAATAACCTAAAGTGCAATTGATAATATAGTTTGTATGGGGAAATGTGTAGGAATAAATCAAGAATAAATCGCCAAAACAACCACACACTTTTATAAGTAGTACTTTTGTAGCATAAGTTAGTATTGTATTGGTACAGCTGGTACAAATTGCTGCAGCAAGGCTTTTAACTAGGACAAAAAAGTCCGATCACATCACGCCGGCTTTGGCTAACCTGCATTGGCTCCCTGTTAGCCTAAGATGTGATTTCAAGGTTCTCTTAGGGCCCGGTCACACAGACATTTGCGGCTGAATGACGGCTAAAATTTGGGGATTTTTTTTCGCCCGTGTTTACCCGCAATGGAAAATGCGCAAAAATGGCCAACCCGCTTTTGACCTGTGGTGTGGCCGGAAAAAAGACGTCGGCGACTGTTCCCCTTCCTCTCATCGCGTCATTTGCGCGTCATTTCCGTGTTTAGACCAACAACAACCAACCAAACCGCCCCACCCCCTCACGTGACTTTTCCTTCCATGTTAACAAACGCATTTTGTAAAATAAGATCGCAATTTTTGGTTTAAATAAACGCGTTATATAGACTAGGATCTCCCAATTATTATAATTAGCTCGCTTCATAGTTTTAATAAGCGTTTTATATAGAATACGTTCGCATTCGTTGGGAGCGCAGGAGAATGCGCGTTCACGCGAGGGGGGGAGGGTGTCTACCGTCAATTTACGTTCACAATAATAACAATGTTGGAACGGTTTGATCTGTACTACATTTCCAACAAATGAATAATGAGGAGGTTTTGATTGTATATTCGTCATTGCATTCCTTACTTCATTGTGAGATAGGATTATGTATACATAGTTGAAGTAGCGGGGGAACGCTAATTTTGGTACCGGGCTGTAGAAGAACATGATGGTACAGATCACAGTCTCGTGAGGAACAACTTTACAAGCTATGGCATCATTCTTATTTTACTATCGAGTTAAGAAATGTCAAGATATATAAATAGATTGAGACCAAGTTGTTACAATGATGGAGAGGGGCGTGGGACTGAAGGATTTAGTGAGGATTAAGGCATAATAGCTGGGATTCTTAATTTCAGCCAAAAGGGGTTTTTAAGGGTTATTGATCTATCTTCGTTATTCATTATCCATTATCCGTTATCGATCAGTTCATTATATGCTACAAAGCCAAGAAGCCGGGACACTTAGGCCCAATCCCATTTCTCTCACTCGGCCCTGAGGACCCTCCAGTGAGGTCCCTCGAAGAGGAGTGCCCTCCGCGAGCGGAGTGCAAAGTAGAGATGGTTTGGACAAGACTTGCAAGGTTCCACCCCTGTCCAGGAGATGGCGGTAATATTAATTGGCTGTAGACCTTAGTGACGTGAAGGCCTACGTCACATGTAAACAACTCGAGTCTCAACTTCTAGTGTGTCAGTTGGAGAGTTCGTGCAATGTTAAAAATGCCCGCTACTGCTGTGTTATTACCGATTGCCTGAAAGCTCATCATCTTTTCCGTGTCTCCAATAAACGGAGGAGAAATGTGCTATACTGAAGACAGCTTCGGCGCTATGTAGTGCTGATTCATCTTTACAAGGTACGTACACTCATTAAAAAAATGACCCGTTCGGTCAAATACAGTAAAAGTTAACATACAATGCACGTTCACATAATACCTTATGTTTGTGTAGACATAAATGGCAATCTACTTATTAGTATCTTAATGCCATTTTATGACATATAGTAGGGGTCTTTAGTGTGTGACATGATGAAAAGTAAACAAACACAAGAACAGTCCACCTGACCCTTAAGCTGACATAATATCGTCACCAAACTTCCCTGTACGACCCAAAAACCTTGGTTCATAAGGAATTTAATTCAAAAGAGTTGTCATTGGATATAAAAAAGCTCATTTCAACATGTTTTCATGATGCTTACATCATCTATGCCCACATTTATGTCTAAATTGTCTGTTATCTATTGTGTTCCAGAGTGGCTGTCCCATAAGCGTGGACAGGTGGGACAGGAATGTTCCCATCCTGTGCTTATGGTTCGATGTGAAGTCAAAACTCATTCAGGACTTAAGGTTGAGCAAGAAGGTCATGTGGGCCCTGCAGGAGCTGCTAAAGAGGGAACAGGGCCATGGCTGGAGGGCCTATACTGGCTGGCCCACGGTCTGTCCTACCGTGTGGTGTCACGGGTCTTCAGGGTTCCCAGGTCCACGATACACAGAATTGTCCACAGTTAATATGGAATAAATTGCCCAAAAGCCATGTTTTAGGCTTTGGAAGTCAGACCCACATTTGCATTCCGTGCTTTTCTGCATTACTATTCAATAAACATCTTTATTTTGAGTAACACCTTGGTGGTTTATTTCATAATGATGTGAGATACTGTGTGTGAACTATGTGACTGTTGGACAGAAAACAACTACAAATCACTCCAGTTTAAATAATAGTTTACTTTCAGAAAAACAAAATCACATTGGGCCGAAATACATAATAGTAAATAAATAATATGTCACAAATTGTAACAAAAATATACCAATACTTCCATAAAGCTGGAAAACACAAACTGGAACTTCATTGAGTTCTTAATAAAATAAAATATTTTCCTTTTATAAAACAAAGGGAAACATTGCAGGGATGTCACTGTTCTGGAAATTTGTCCACGAGCTTCCCAAAAAGGACGGGAACCGCTCAGTTTTGGCCACAGTTTCCTCGAGCCTTTTCCTCACTCCGGCAGACTCCGCTTTCAAAAAGTCAAGGAGTGTATCGTGCTTCCTTTTTTTTCTGGGTGATTTGGGGTTTGGCGCCGGATTAGAAGATGCCAACGACGTGCCCGTCGGTGTGGATGGCGTGGTAGCTGTGATGGTGGCCAGCTCTTTCACGGGACGTTCTACATTGGCCTTTAGGTTGGGTGGAAAAAACAAGAATTACTTAATGCTTGTGTATTGCACAAAAACAACTGTGTATAGGATGCTCAACAAGTTGATGTGAGAAATTATAGGATGTGTTCTGGATAATTATTTGATAGTGAATAGATACACAAAATTGACATGTTATTCTTATGGCTGTAAGAGCCTTCTATTGGCCAGCATCACATATGCTTTAGAATTGTCTCCACATTTGGACAACATTTTGAAAAGGTAATTAGTTTACTTAATATGTGTTTACAGAGAAGGCAGTGGACTGTGTGATAGTAATTTGTTTCAACTGTATTTCCACGTGAAATTCGGAGACATTACTCATAATGCATGATGAAAACTAATGCATTCTGATCTCACATGAAATAATCATATTGTAAATAAAACACGACACCCGAAATTGTGTGCAGTAAACAAGCGCGTATGTCCAGAACGTTATTCTGACTATGCTCCTTTAGCGACTGGCCATGTACATGTAAAAGCACGACTCGTTTAAGATACAAACAGGGATGGGCTGAACCGTGATTTTCTGCAGTTATCCTACTTTAGAGTTTGTAGCGTGAAGATTATTTTTTGGCAGCTCCCTTGGTAGATTTGTGCACTTCGTAAAGTAGCGATTTTGCAATGTTCATGTTTTAACGCGAAAATACGATTTTCTATTGCATTTACGTCCAACTAAGATATCTCAATACATTTTGTTGCAAATACATGCGTGGTTGTGGAAAACTACTTACATTTGTGCGGTTCCTTTCCGGGCATGTTTGTTGATATTGAGAATTCGCAAAGCCTTCTGGGTAGTCACTTCGCCGCCAAGTGTGGTAGGGAGCCCCCTCGGTCTTGAAGTGGTTACGACATGGTTTGAGGTCACTTCTGCCTCGGACTTGAGAGTATCGGGACACACTCCATTTTCACGTGAACGCGCAAACCGAGTGACTAGGGCACATAGCGAGTGAAAGTGCGAAGAATGGGACGCAGCCTTACTCTCAGCCAAAAGGCTAAGCTAAGGTCCTAGCCCTTATGCCTTATTGCGATCATTGCGAATGCACCGTTCCCGGAGGTACTGCAATACCGGGCCGATACGTGGAGTGGACAGAGTAAGTTCTTATTCCATCTCCGGAATGCAAAAATCAAAAGGCCAAGCTAAGGACCTAGTAACTAAGGCCAAGCTAAGGACTTAGCATCAAAGTCAAAGCTAAGGTGCACAAGGTCCTAGCTTTACAGCCTTGCTGCGACCACAATGGATGCACCAAATGATTTATTCGAAATGAAGAGAAACTACGCTGACGGGGATGTTCACCCCTTTGACGTCACGAGCACGCTCGGCATTCGCGCTGTTTATACGCAGAGAAAGGCGTTTGACTGTCACACGCGTAACACGCTAATTTCACGTAATAACACCGCGATACAGGCACAGAACATGCTATTACCATGCTCCACCCACGATTACCCGCTGAAATTCCCCGTCCTACCCAAGTGTAACTGCGCCCTGGCCGCGACCATAGAACGTCATTTCTGCGTCATTAACTCGTGTTGACCACGTGTGCGGCACGCGTTTTAAACACGTGCTCAAACTTTTGAGCTGCTCAAAAGTTTTGAACGCGCCCAACCACGTGAAAATTTGCGACCGCGAGTAAAGCACAGCTCTATCTCGTCTATATTGCGGGCTCCAAACGTTTTGTAGTGTCCTAACGATTTCTGGTAGCCGACTGGTTAATTCTGGCCGTGATCAAGCCTCTCTACGCTCGTTAGAGGAATTGACCCGTGCTCTGAGGAATTAATCAGGGCAAAAGTGACTCACGACGCTACCCGTGCGCAAATTCCCGAACTCGAGTTAAGCACAGCTCTGTATCGAGTCAATGTCGAGCTCCATACGTCCAACAGCGTCCGCCTCTAGGGCAGAAATTTCTGGCCGTCATTCAGCCGCAAATGTCTGTGTGACCGGGCCCTTAGTATTATACAAAATCATACATGGACTTGCTCCCTAATATCTTTCAAATCTGATTTCCCCCTACGTTCTGGTCCGAAGCCTTGGTTCTGAGAGCGCCGGTCTTCTAGTGATCCCAAGAGCCGAGAAGTGTTCCGCTGGTTCGAGAGCGTTCTCCATCCGGGCACCGGTGCAGTGGAATGCTCTTCCCCCTGAGATCCGATCTGCAACCTCAGTGGAAATGTTTAAATCTTTGCTTAAAACACACTTCTACTCTATAGCATATGAATAACCTATACTTTTCCTGGACAATATCTCTGTATTATTTGTGATTGCAGCATCCTTTGCTGTCTGGTAATCCTGAAAGGGGGATGCCACATGTGCGGTCCCTTCTCAAGATTTCTTCATTTTCCTCTTGTTTTTTTCCTTGCCGTCATGTTGGTTCCAGATCAGGGGATGATGTAATAATAGTCTGAAAAATAATAATAATTGGTGCAGCCCTTTGAGACTCTATACAAATAAAAATGACTTGACTTGACTATTGTAGTTTGCACACCCCTCTTTTATTGTCTAACCTTAACTAATGAAATAGGTCTATACACTGCTCCTTTTAAATAAAAGCGTCAACAGATAGCTTATTCTCCATAATGAAAACAGACGGCACCAAGAGAAAATTGTATACTGGATCGTTGACCTGCGGTTAGCTCGCTAAAATTATCACTAATTCTACTATTTGGGGCTGCCGTGTGCGCCCAATCAGAATCCTTAGTTTACCATCGCCCTCTGCCATGATACAAAGGAATTGCGTGCCTCACTTTGCATCTGCTGATGCTCAGCAGTAATACATTATATACTATCCATCCATTCATTATCTGCACCGCTTATCCCCAGTAGGGTCGCAGGGGTGCTGGAGCCCATCCCAGCCATCTCCGGGCAGTGGGCAGGGGACACCCTGAACTGGTTGCCAACCAGTCGCAGGGCACACAGGGACAGACAATTCGCTCGCTTATTCACACCTAGGGGCAATTTGGACCGGCCAATTCACCAGAAATGCATGTTTTTGGAATGTGGGAGGAAACCGGAGTGCCCGAAGGAAACCAACACAAGCACGGGGAGAACACGCAAACGCCACACAGTAAGGTTCGATCTCATGACTTCATAACTGCGCGCTAACCACTGCTCCGTTGTGCTGCATTACATTCTAACTGACTGTATTATTATGAATTTTAATAAAATTTGAAAATTTTGTGATTTGGAAAGGAAAAACTAATAAAGTTAAATGAAAAATAACTGTAACGCTGAATCAATACAACCATTTGAAATAGTCTTATTTCCATGATGACAAAAAGAAGGATTAGCTGGCATTCGCTACAGCGCCATCCAAGGACACAATCATCTGACCAGCACATGGTCTCACCCTCTCTCGGCGTCTCATGTTGTTTGTGCATCCAATCCGATTACCCCGACGAGAAGACGTATTGAATGCAGCTATTGAGTGGGTTTCACGGTCCGATTGGGCCACGCCGCCTCAACTGGCCCGAGGTTAGTTTGCGTTGAATCACTAGTCTGCAAGGCCAGCCGCAGCATATGAAGTCAAGGAGACATGCAAACTACGTGGGATTTTTATGGCCTATTGATGCAGGAATCTTAAAGGGTGCCACGCAAATCAGATTGAATTATGCCTTGTGTCCTGGAGTTTCAAAGGGCAGTGCAAAGTCTTTTTGGGGCTTTTGAGTTGTTTTACCACCAGGAGATGATTTCTGTTGTGTGGCCTAAGAACATCATCAGACATCTGACTCATTTTTGGACATGGTGGATCTGAAAGATGGAGCATAACCGAGTGAATTTTAAGCGATGGAATCTGTCAGAATCAATTGTGTCTGTAGAACATTTGTTTTGATCACATAATCGATGCATGCCACACCCATATTCGGTTGAATAGAAGAGAAGAAGCAAAATATTGTTATTTGATTGGATATTGGAGTCGATAAAATATGATCGATGTTGGGACTGACACCTTCCTGGAATTTAATTACTTTTCCCGGTAACAAGTACTGTAACACAATATTAGTAACATTTTATAACTCATACTGTCATACTTCTTCGTGTGTTACAGCACTACTCCTCTACCTTATAGACGTACATCATCAATTATAGTGTCCTCTGAATAATGAGTACACATATCTCGATCAAATGGGGCATTAACTTCAAATTACAATTGATTTATGGTGGCATAGTCTCAAGCACAGACTATGAGAATGCTGTATTTTTCTTCATGGAGATAATCTCCCTATCTTATATACTCACATCTAAACTGATTTTCAAGGTTCATGGATCGTTTTACCACCAGGGTCGTCTGGGCACCACTTCCTGTGGTGAGTTTTGGGCAAGTAGTACAGGCTGTGGCACTCATCCGTCTCCAGGTATTTTTGGGGGGAAGGAAAACAGTAAGGTGTTCAATGGTTACCAGTAGCAGCTGAATTTAAAACTATTAAATAGTGAAATATGGGGGCCAGTTTTACGTGCATATTCAAGAAAAGTAAAGTACAGTACTTATATCCGCTAAACAAATCCTTAAGCTTGTGAATAGGGTTTTTTCTTTGGTTGTATTGTATAATACACTATTTTATAAATGAAAAAATACATCAATGTATCTACCTTTGTCTATCGCGGGACATTTTCGAAACACAAATACCACAAAAATGGAGGGATTACCACTAGGGTTAAATATATAATATAATCTATGCCTTTTGAAAGAAATATTATGACGATTTCTAGTTTGAACTACACAATCTTTTTATTCAATTAATTTGTGGATTTTAATTAATAAGCTATGCCTGGTCTTGAAGTAAAAAACAGTTGAGAACCGTCGATTTAGTGATTCAAATCAAAGCTCACTCCAACAGAAGCGCTAATGAGAGAGGAAAAAAATCCTGAATAAGTAAAACTGATCAAGAAAATGCTGCAGGTCGCCAATAATTCCCTTTTTTCTCCCTCTATCACAGCACTTCAGTCTCCAGTTCCTCGGTGGGACGGAGGTCGATGCTAGCCAGGTCACGGCACATTAGACTCCATCGACTTTTTCCGAGACCCGAAGAACACGTGCCTCACCGCGGCACCTTTGAACCGTCATTATGGCCATTTGCATGGATTTGCTGCGAGGACGACTCGCCTCCTGATTGCATTCGGCGTCCGCGGCGTGAATGCGCTAAGCCTTTACACCGATCGCTGGAGCGGCGGGCCCGCCTTCAATATTGGCCCATTCACCGCTAGCGAGCAAATCTCCCCTTGACATGGCCAGCCATGCGTGTAATAGCTAGGATTAAGATCGGAAGGTACACACATGAATATACAACACAGTGCCGTGGCGAGGGGCAGCCTTGGGAAATTAGCGGGGGCGCTGAGCGCTTGGAACATTAGCCGTTCACAGGGGGGCTGCCAGAATGACGACTGACGCCTTTCTGTTTGAAGCAATTGTAAACGTATTAGGGCAATTTGCATTCTTCTATGATTTGATGAAAAGGACGAAAGGCTGCTTGTGTGTGGAGCATTGGATTTGCATGAGGTAAATTGGGAATCTCAAACCCAATTTAACTTGGGCCTTCTCGAGCTAAGGTCTCAGTGAGGTTGGGCTAAATTGGTTTTCCCTCAAAAAGTTTGAATAAAAACATTCAACTGTTTTCGAATATAATTTTTTTTTAAAGTCACTACACAAAATAGTACATGAAACGCAAGGCAGAACATTACAATATGTAGTAGTCAAAATATATGCATTGTACCTTTAACTTTCTGGTCAAACTATCATCCTAAAGGCCACATATAGCCCCAGGGCCACGAATTTGAGATACTTGACGTAAATGGTTTACACTAATAAGGTCAGCTGTTTTTTGACCTTCTAGCTGTCCTTTTTTTTTCCGTAATCTTCAATGCACTACAGGCTTGTTGAACTCAATAAAAATGACGGGAAAAGAACTATGTTAGTGCTAACTTCTTTCAATTATATTAATTTATTTTATCTTGTTTTTACTTTTTCTGGTCTTACTTTATTCGGTTGTAATGTAAAAAGCAGATGGAAATGAATACGGATGGTTTCTCATTTGTATTTTTAAAAAATGCCAAAAAATAAAGTAATATGAAAAACAAACCACACAAAAAAGATGTATTTTTTAATGTAAAAAAAAAAGTAAAAAAATACAGTTTTTTCACTTGTTTAAAAACTAGTAAAAATTGCCAAATCAAAAATTGTTTAAAAATGAAGATTCATTTTTTTCATTGACATAAACAGTGTTTTTAGGTGCTTCTCTATGATGGGCTAACATGCTGATCATTTTTAAAGATTTTTATTATGGTTTAAAGACTGTTTACATATGGTTTAATGTCTTAGAATACAAAATATCTATCCATCCATTTTCAAAGCTGCTTATCCTCAGTAGGGTAGCAGGGGGTACTGGAGCCCAACCAAGCTGTCTTCGGGCGGTGGGCAGGGGACACCCTGAACGGGTTGCCAACCAGTCGCAGGGCACATAGAGACAGACATCTTACTCGCTCAATCACACCTAGGAACAATTTGGACCGGCCAATTAACCTGATATGGTTGTCTTTTGAATGTGGGAGGAAACTGGAAGTCTAGGAGGAAACAGACACCAGCATGGGAGAAAATGCAAACTCCACACCGAGAGGCCAGGGTAGCTGGTATTGGACCCTGGACCTCTGCAACGTGGGGCTTCGCGCTACAGACTACGAAATATGACTATCAAAATTAGAAATCAGGGTACTGTACTTGAAAAATACAATTGTTTTAGGAAATAATTTACCTCAATCATGCTAAATTGGTGTTTTCATGTTCAAGATGGTGGCTAGCACGGGTTTAGCAGCTAATGCCTCTACAGTACTCTTCTCAACCTGGCCACTGATTCGGTTACCTGTTGGCCTCTGGTAGGCGCCATAGGATCCCCTGAAACAAGGTCCGAGACAATTTCTTCCCCAGGGCCATTAAACTGTGAAAACAAAACTATGAAAAATACATATCTTGCCACTTGCATTGAAAATTGTGTACTTATTGGGGTTGGAATTGGGGGGTTTGGTCACCTAATGACTCCCAACACAGCAGTTGGGTCTAAAATGGCGGCGCCCTGTTTGGCTGCATCGGCTCGCTACAGTTTAACTGTACGGGTCAGGTGTATCGACATTTCGTTCATTGTGCATGGTTACAAAGAATGACAATAAAAGTAAGTAAAGCAAAATAAAATAAAGTACAAGTATATCTATTTTATTGACTTAGTATTTTTTCCTATTCATCCTGACATTCTTTATATCATGTTTACCCGCCAGTGTCTAATCTTGTTGCAAACAATGTTCACTACGTGGTTATCAATGACTATGAAAGCAATTAATTCATTCATTTAATGATTTTAGGTGATATCGTCAAACAGTGAGTGCATTTTCCTGTGGCAGCTATTTCCCCTTTTCCACAATGTGACAACATTTAAAGAGGACATTAGGCTCGGGCGAAAGATAATACGACGTTAGCAAGTGAGTGATTGTGAAACCTGAGAGGGTTTTGAGCCCCTTTGTGTTGACTTCCTGCTTGCTTGCAAAAGCGCAAATGGGTATTTTCCGTCTCCCACTCTTAGTCTAATTGGCACTTAACAGCCGCCTCTAATGGCCGCCTTGATGGCTGCGCCGCTGCCGGTTGGCCCCGGCGTAGAAAACGGCGGAGCTTCGAATCAAAGCAGCTGAGGGTGCACCTTCTTTTTGTTTCCCCCACTTTTGCACTCCTCGCTTGGAAAGAAGTTTGCAATCACAGACAGCCCAAAGCGCTCATGATCACTTTCCAGAGTCAGCCTGTCACTCTTCCTTCCTATCCTGTGGTCTTCCTCCCCCATCTTTTACATTTTCCCACAGCTCCAAGAAGACGTCAATAGTTACCGTAAATTACGGACTACAAGCAGTTACCTTTTCTGCATGTGAATCTATGCGGATTACAATACCATGTGGTTTACTCTGATAAGGTGGCACATCCCCACCATTTCACCTCGGCCAGCACCTGGTGCTTACAACTGGTGCGGGCCAGGGAAATCTGACTGTTAAAGTGAAACAAATATCATGTCGGTCGGCACAAGGCAAGTAATAATGGTATGTGATTTCTGCTAAGTGCTCTGAATGTCAAAGTGAAGAAATTCAATGACGCGATGAAACGGCGACAGAAACTATATCTCCCTTTGGTAGCCAAATGTCTTGTCAACTAATTAGTGATGTGCATGAATGGATGTACAAGATTTCCCACTGTCCTTGCGGAGTCAGATCGCTATCTTGGGAGAATCAGCGGGAAAATAGGACCATGGCGGGTATTGACGCAATTTGATTCCTGCCAAGTGCTTTGAATGTCAAAGTGAATATATTTTATGAAGCACATATACATGACAGGAGTAACCATGGCTCCCTTCATTAGCCAAATGCCTTGTCATCTACACACACATGAATGGATGAACGAGATTCCAACTGTCTCTATGGAATAAGATCGTGATCTTGGCAGACTCAGCGGTAAATGTGTTATAGGGTTTTTGAGTAGGTTTTATAATAGTTTAAGGGGTCAACTAATAGTTATCCAGATAACCAGAAAGAGGACATCATTAGTCTACCCAAATAAAATAAAACGAGTCTCATTACCTTTTGAAGGAAACCACACTGCACATCATTTTTCATCTTAAGTATTATCAACTCGCAGTTCATTGATGAAATAAATTAAAACAAGCACACACATTGGTTGCTCTACAACACCCTGGGGACAAATGCTGAGTCTTTCAAAGTTCCTACCTTTTGACAGAGTCTGGAGCAAAGACCATCAACTAGTACAGAAAAGTAACACGTTGCGCTACAATTAGGACTCTTGCAATTAGGACAAACTCAATTTACTGCATTAACTTATATTCAGAAGCTGTACAATCCCAGTCTCTACACTTGCTGTGCCATGCGACTGATCTTAAGCTCCCCCCCGCAGGTTTGATTCCCGGCTCCTCCGTGTTATATGTCGAAGTGTCTTTGGGCAAGACACTGAATACCTAATGCCCCCAATAAGCAGGCCGGCGCCTTACATGGCTGCATGGCCGCTATTGGTGTATGAGTGTGTGTGTGAACGGGTAAGTGTGAAGCACATTGTAAAGCGCTTTGTAAAGCGTTATATAAATGCAGACCATTTACCATACCACAGTTTGCTATATTACATTTAAAATCATTATAGAGTGAGACACGTGTTACTTACTAGGAGTGTACATGATAATTATCGGGCTGCCAGTTGTCACTCTGATATCTGCCTAAAATGACGTCACAGTTTTCGGCCCGATAAGAAAAATATTCCCCATAATTAGTCACCTGCTTCCACACTAAAATATTGCTGACACTAATTGTTGGAATAATTCAAAACATTTATGTATAATGAATGATTTTTGATGCACACCTGCATATATGTTAATGACAAGTTAATTTATATTGACAGTTGCACTAGTTGATTTGGAATGACAGTCTGCAAATTAATGTCTTGATCGTGGCACTGTGTTTCTTTTCTGTACTAAACACTTCCCCACTGTTTTTTCAAACATCAGAAATAGACGTGAATTAATTCATTTACATGACGGTTTACTCCTCTGGCTTGAAATCCAGTGCGGCTTGTAAAAAACAAAGTCGAGTTTCTTTCTTAAATTTGCCCACTCCACTTTTAATCAGGGGTCCTCTGTAGTCCAGAATTTACAGTACTCTATATCCCGGCTCCCCGCCAGAAGCCACCCTGACATATGGCGTGCCACACTTTATCTTTATTTCACGAGCCACGCTCGTCTTGAGCAAATGTGCTTCTCGGTGCCAGCGGCGAGCGACGTGATTGTGGACGGATGATTTTGTCGAAACGTAAAGGTCACCATGAAGAGGTAGAGCACTGCGCACGTGGGTAGAAATGCATTATAATCTTTTCAATAAAGACAAATAAAGAAACATTTTTCTGCGTTTTTGGGTTGCTGCACAGAAAATGGAGTGCATAATCAGGCATCCTTTTGATGGGTTACGTAATGTGTTTTTGTAAGACATACTTATCAAAAACGTGGTAGGTCTATGAATATAAACGAAGTAGTGACATTTTACCAGATTGTATTCATCTGAGTGACAAAAAAGGTATCACAGCAGTTCAATCCTTTTGACTCAAAATACTGTGGGGTAATCTTTTAAAAAACATGATCAAACACAGATTAATACATGGTTTATTTTTCCATACTAGGACTGGCATGTAACAGTCAATTTACCTATGGGCAGCTGGAAATAGTATGGATGAGGCTGGGCCAGATCTAGGCCATGATCTCACATCTATTTATTTTTAGCACACAATAAGATACGGCAATAAATAAAAATAAAGAAAAGTTTTAATAAAATCAATCAGTAAGAAAAAAATGGATACAAATATATTGAGAATAATAATACAGAATCTATAAACGACTGAAAAAAAACACATATAGTTGCTGACTAAAAGGCGTTGAATTACTTTTGTTCGGATTCATTGCCTCTATAAACAGTTATTTTAACTTTCTAAGCATTAAAGAAATAGTGACCATGAACATGAACATTGCTTTTCTTGCTTTTTTCTTGCTGCTAGAGTTCGAGCACCATTTCTTTTTACATCAACAAGACAAATTTGCCTTTCTTTTTGAATATGGCAAAGTCTAGAATAACGCGCAACCCTAATTTTTGATGAAAAATTAGTTTTTTTCACTTTTTCTCAGCTCAAACTAAACATTGTAAGTGACAAACGTTGTTGAATGTGTGGCCATGCTAAGAATCATTTATTGATAATGTAATCTATAATCACAATACCTAAATATCGTTTCCAGTATTTATATAAGGTGCCATCCACCCATCTATTTTCTTACGCTTATCCAGGGTCGGATCACAGGGGCAGCAGCCTCAGGAGCAAAGCCCTTACCTCCCTATACCCAGCCACATCACCCGGCTCATATGAGGGGATCCCAAGGCATTCCCAAGCCAGCTTTGTGACGTAGTCTCTCCAGCGTGTCTTGGGTCGTCCCAGGGGCAACCCGCCGGTGGGACACGCCCGGAACATCTCCCGAGGAAAGTGTCCAGGAGGCATTCTTATCAGAAGCCCAAGACACCTCAACTGGTTCCTTTAATACAGGAAAACAGCGGAGAAGCAGATCCACACCGAGTCCCTGACTGCACTTCTGACCTTATCTCAAAGAGAGAATCTAGCTACCCTGCAGAGGAAACTAATATCAGAAACTTGTAACAGGTATATTTTTTTGGGTCATGACCCACAGTTCATGACCGTAGGTGCGTGTAGTAACATGGATCTACTGGTAAATCGAGAGTTTCTTCTTTCGGCTTAGCTCCCTCTTCACCACGACGGACTGGTACAGGGTTCGTATGACAGCAGACGCTGCACTGGTCTGTGTTTTGATCTCCCGTTCTATCCTATCCTACTCATGAAAAAAAAACCTAGATACTTGAACTCCATCCCTTGAGACAGGATCTCATCCCCAACCTGGAAAGTCTTGGACTTCGAGGCCGCTTTGCGATATCGCTCAGTCGGAGCAGAAGATCACGGCTTGAGAAAGACAACAGCACCACATCATCTGCAAAAAGCAGACATACAATGCTGATGCCCCAAAAGCGAATCCCTCCCCCACCAACGCTGCGCCTCGAAATTCTGCCCATAAAAGTTATGAACAGAATCGGTGATGAAGCGCAGCCCTGGCGGAGTCCAACCACCACTGGAAAGGATTCCAACGGTCTGCCGGCAATGCGGACCAAACTCTGGCACCAGGCATACAGGGACCGCACAGCCCGGATAAGACTTTGCTGAGCCCCATACTCCCGACACACTTGGGTCGGCCTGTTTAGACCGGGATCTTCCCCCGCCCTCTGAACCAACTCACCACCAGGTGGGTATCAGTTTCTGCTCCACCCCTCTTCTTACCCGAGCATCCAAAATGTACTGTTGCAGGTCCAATGAAACGACTACAAAGTCAATCATCGAACTACTGCCTAGGGTGTCCTGGTGCTAAGTGCACATATGGACACCCTTATGTTTGAACATGGTGTTCATTATAAACAAGCTATGACAGAAACAGAAGTCCAATCATAACATGCCAAGTGGGTTTAGGTCAAGGGGGCCGTTCTTCCAGATCACGCCCTTCCAGGTTTAACTGTCATTGCCCACATGAGCGTTGAAGTCCCTCAGTAGTGCGAGGGAGTCCACGGGGGACGCGCTATCAAGCACACCCTCCTAGAACTCCATTAAGGGTTGGTACTCTGAACTACTATTTAGTGCATTAGCACAAACAACAGTCAGGACCGGTCCCCACATTCGAAAGCGGAGAGAGGCTACCCACGGGGGTGAACCACAAGGTACAGCCATTGAGCTGTGGCACAACTCACATGCCCACACCGTCTCTGTACCTCTCACTACGGGAAACTCCAGAGTGGAAGGGAGTCCAACCCCTCTCGAGGGGAATGGTACCAGAGCCCGAGCTGTGTGTGGAGGCGAATCTGACTATATCAGGTCCGAACTTCACCACTTCACACACCAATTTGGGCTCCTTACCCGCCAGAGAAGTAACGTTCCATGTCCTGTGCCCGGCTGTACCTCTTGAGCAAAGGCCCGGCCACCAGCTGCTTGCCAGTGGACCCAACCTCCAGGCCTGGCATCTGAACGAGGTCCCAGTACCGCGCGTACTGGCAAAAGAAATCATGGACCAAAGTTTTTTATCGTCATAAGGGGTCTGTTATTTGCACTTTGTCTGTCCCCTTACCTAAAACCTGTTTGTCATGGGTGACCATACCAGGGACTTGAAGCCCCCAGACAACAAAGCTCTTAGAATCATTGGGACACACAAACTCCTCCACCGCGGTAAGGTAGCAGATTATGGCGGAGATATAAAGCGCCGTTAAAAAGTAATTGTTCCCTTACTGATTTCTGTGTTTTTTTGCATATTTATCACACACAAAAGTTTCAGCTCATCAAAGCAATTTTAACATCACACATACAGTGTTCATTTTACCTATGAAAAGTGATGGGTCCCGGGGACTCGCATGCTCAAAAATCTATGGGTCCCAACAGAGATCTATGGGTCCCCAAAATTTAGTGTTATCGAGGTTGAAATTGTAAATCGGCGACAAATATTTGATATAAATCTATATATTCATTAAGTTTTAATAATCACAGTTTATTGGTAATACAAATCAGTTATCACTTCAAGATTGTTCAGTTCACAAAAATATTGTACATTATACAAAAGAATAGTGCTGAAATATTTGTCTATATATTCATGCAGTTTTAATTATCACAGTTAATTTGTTATACAAAGCAGTTATCACTTCAGATTTTTCAGTTCACAAAAATATTGTACATTATACAAAATAATATTGCTGAAATAATTGTCTATATATTCATGCAGTTTTAATTAACACAGTTAATTGGTGATACGAGGCAGTTATCACTTCAGATTTTTCACTTCGTATAGTCTTCGTGGTTTGCTATCCCGCCACAGTTGTAATGCCTTCTCAAGGTTGAGAGCGGTAAATCTTTGTTAAAAAAAGTATCGGGAAGTAATGACAATTTTGGGTCAAAAAAGTTGCGTCCCGGGGACGCACGTTGATTCGACACTATGCGTCCCCAGCAAAAATGATGCGTCTAGGACGCAGGGACGCGGGCAAACGAGAACACTGCACATAGACAACGAAAAGAAATACAAAAATAAGTTTGTAAATTATCATTCCGTGCACTAAGGGACAAAAAAAATCTAAACCTATCTGGCCTTTTACTTTTATGTTTTCCCTATATCTCTCATTTAAAATTGTTTATGTCATAAATCAATTTTTGTATGGGGAAAAAATACTTATTTTGGTTACACCTATCTGGTATTTCCATTTCAGCCATTATTCGGATCATTTTGGAAACTGTAGCCTTATCAGACAACATTGTCATTGTAGATTGCTAATAAAGACTGCTAAGTATGATATCCAAAGAACTAAGAGAGGTATTGAAACAATTGTTTTTGTTGTTCATCTAGTAAATAGTGTAAACTTAAGTTTATATGGTTTATTTCAACTTAATAAGGAAATTTGCAATCATTAATAAGGGGAGCAGTTGGCTGTGAGGTATGCTTTGAGACCTCTGCTCTACGATAATTGTAGAGAAAATGTTAAAAAAGTGCTAAAGCTGTTTTTCTGATTGATTCACTTTAACAACACAGCAGTCAAGTTGAGCATCCTTTCAGAAGCTCTCCAATGGGGGGGGAACCTTTTACATTTTGACAAATGATGTTGAAAAAGTTCAAGCACCGCTTTGTCCCATAAGCCTGCCAATGTCAGCTAGTCGCATTAGCATTCCCACACGGGGAAAGGCTGTGAGTCGGAATAAAAATGGGCTGGTTCAGTGAACAGGGGGAGTCGAGGTCCCATTCGTCTTGTCCTGTTTAAATACACTGGTTAACTCCTGCCAACAGGAAAGCCATTCAGCAAAAGGCCAAGGGCATCTGTCATGTGTTTTAGCACATTGATATTGTCCTCCGTCCAACGTCTTGCTCTTTTCTCCGTGGCTAGCCGCTACCGTCACTGTTTATTACTCACAGTGGAAAAAAAAGTAGTTACTAGTTACTTTGTCTAAAATGTAATACCATTAACACCCAGTCTACTGACACCCAAAAGTAGAACGTTACTCTAAAAGCATCTATCTATACTATAGATGGAGTGGACCTGATTATAAGTCGCATCCCAGTACATTTTTAAAGGGAAAAACATTTTATAAATACATAAGCCACACTTGACTATAAGCCGTATGTGCCCACATTGAAACATGAAATATTTACAAAAAAAGGCGGTACACAAGAAGCGTTTGAATGATATACAGAAACTTAACCCTTTATTGTACCGACAGTCGGGGGTAGGCCGCCAGGCTTTTAATTAAATAATATGTGTTTGGGATTCAAGATACGATGACCATCTGAAACAAGATACCCAAAGGCTATAAGGCTGGGCTGGCGTAAATCAACATTACGTACCCTGGCCATCTTCAACATATTTACTGCAAAACACACAATAATGCAGACAGATGAATGGAAATCTGCCTTAAACATTTCTGCTTTGTTGGACATTGCTTTCTATGATCCATTTGTTTGCCCACATTATTTACGTTTAAATATGAACAGACTAGGCAGCACGGCAGCGCAGTGGTTAGCGTGTGTGCGGCACAGTTCTGAGGTCGTGTGATCAAACCTTCCTGTGTGGAGTTTGCATGTTCTCCCCGTGCTTGTGTGGGTTTCCTCCAGGCACTCTGGTTTCCTCCCACAATCCAAAAACATGCGTTTCAGGTTAATTGGCTGGTCCAAATTGTCCCTCAGTGTGAATGAGCAAGTGAGTTGTATGTCTCTATGTGTCCTGCGACTAACTGGCAACCAGTTCAGGGTCTCCCCTGCCCTCTGCCCGAAGATTGCTGGGATGGGCTCCAGCACCCCTGCAACCCTATTGAGGATAAGCGGTGCAGATAATGGATGGATATAAATAGACTCGTAAAATAATTCCCATCATGGTATTAAGCCCTCCCCTTTGAATTGACACCTTTTCCATGGTGAGCGTCTATTCATGCACAAAGGCCGAAGTTACATTAAACTTGTGTTTTCCTTGAAACATATATTCCACCTGTCCCACTTTTACCTTTTCATGCTTGCTTTCATGCCTCCCCGGTATATCTGAATTTGAATCAGTTTTTTTTTTTTTTTTACTATTTTTGCGGCACGGGACATCCTCGTTTTTTGTTCTTTCAGTTGGTTACGGCTCATTTCAACATGTTCAGTTGCTAAACCCTTCATCTAGGCGTTGGGCAAAGGATGCATGGTGACGGCCATTGACTTGTTCTTTGACTTTGTGTGCAAACAAAACATCTCATCCGAGCAGCAGGAGTATCTCTGATTTATGGTCTGACTCTGGAATATACTTCTCAATTGATTTGAGCTTTGGCTAGTGCAGTGCAACGTTGTGAGTTGGGATTATACTTCTCTCTTCAGGAATATCATGTCATTAGATGAGAGGTGGCGGTGAGGGATTGAGTGGTGTACAGTGGGACCTTGCTACTTTGCTGTTCGACGCTCGCGGATTCAGAGCTTCGCCGTCTGTAATGGTAATTTTTTTTTTTTTTTTTAAGGGCCGTGGCGTCGCTACTTTGCAGATTTTCACTTTTTGCGGGAATCCCCCTCGGCCGACAACGCTAGCACGGCGCGCCGTTCTCGTTTCCCGGCGCGCGGTTTTGATGCGACTTCTGCTTCACCGCCCCCTAACCCAACAGGTCCCCCCTACCCCTTTCCCCCGCGGCCGCCCGTCCGTCGGCCGGAGCCATCGAGGGCCATGTAGCGCCATGTAGAGCCATCGCGGCCCGAGCGGGAGACGCCGGGCGCCGGTGTTGTGCCCAAATCCGACTCCCGTCCAAAACCTCCCCCCCTCGCGTGAACGCGCATTCTGCTGCGCTTCCGACAGGCCGGCCTCCGCGCGGAGCGCCCGACCCGCTCGGCTTGTCGCGGTGTCGTGCGTATCGCGCCCGAAAGTACCCTCGCCGCGGGTTAGGGGCTCGCTCGCGACCCTAACAAGGATAAGCGGTGCAGATAATGAGATGAGTGAGATTTTTTTTTTTTTTTTTTTTTTTTTTTTTTTAAGTTGCGCCGCTACTTCGCGGATTTTCACTTATCGCGGGTGGTTTTGGTCCCCATTAACCGCGATAACCGAGGTCTTACTGTATTGCTTTGTAAACAAAGTATGATAAGTCAATGATTAGAATACACAATCTGCTTTCACAAATTAGCTCACCATGTTGGAACGACATTTAATTAAGAAATATTATTTATAAGGCCTTAGACTACTCGTTACCGAGAAAAGTAATTGTGTTCCAAAGATATGTTCCTTTATACCGGTTTACTCCCAACACTGGCCGCGATTGTCAATGTTTATCGCTCATATTTCTCCCCGTCTTTCCCGACCAGCTCCGGCCGTACTGAATATGCAAGGCAGAAGTGATTAGCAGCATCGTAGCCCCATGACGGATGGCGCCTGCTCCATTATTAATATAGTAAAAGCAGGCACTGCCAGGTAAAAGCAATGTCAGCATCCACAATATAATGCTCTGTGCCCTGTGGATAATAGCCCTCACTTATTTCATCCCCCGATTTGTCCCACGATGGGAAAACGACTCCCCAGAAAAATGTTTATTATATTTTAAAGTCAAGACTCACGGAAAATACGAGACAGATACAACTTTTGATGGAGGAGCTAAATATCTCTGGAAAAGATGTCCTTCAAAGCTGTTACAGCAGGAGCAGTTTCTGTTTCGTGGGGGCAGGTTCCTGTGGAAAATAAATAAATAAAATAAATCTGTTGACGTGCATTTGAGTCTCATTTAGAGTTACATAAATTGTTTGGTAACAGTGATTGTTTCAACAAAATGTTAGAACCAGTTTGCGTAAGCTTTCCTTACCTTGTAGGTCTGGTGCACAACATAACAACACATGAAATTGTTCTATGTATCTATCGATCTATCAATCTATCTATCTATCTATCTATCTATCTATCTATCTATCTATCTATCTATCTATCTATCTATCTATCTATCTATCTATCTATCTATCTATCTATCTATCTATCTATCTATCTATCTATCTATCTATCTATCTATCTATCTATCTATCTATCTATCTATCTATCTATCTATCTATCTATCTATCTATCTATCTATCTATCTATCTATCTATCTATCTATCTATCTATCTATCTATCTATCTATCTATCTATCTATCTATCTATCTATCTATCTATCTATCTATCTATCTATCGCAAGAGGAAAGAGGCATGACTATTACAGGACCAACAAACTGTTTGGCAATCAATGGGGCATATAGTAGCACCGAATTTACGATAAGTGTGTTCTGAATTCTGTCCTTTTTTTGTAAAAGATTTTTGCAATACACCATGACTGGGGGGAAATGGGAGATTGTCTTGGACAGTGTCCACAAATGGAGAATGAGATCTTTGAGAGGTTTGAAGCCCAGAAACAAAATGGATAAGGAGTGCCTCTGCTAACTTTATGTTTGTATGCTCTCAATATTGCACAAGACAACAAATATGTAGGTTTAACTGCTTCCACAGGTTGGTGTACATGTCGCACTACTTCTTTGGGGTTTGCATTCAGGGGGGGGGGCAACTGAGTTTCTTGTTAAATGAAAGAACTAGTAAGTGTAACTATTTAAATACTATTTTCAAGAATGCGCCCAACACTGCCCCCGTCCTAGGAGCTTGTTTTGTCTTCCTCTCCAACAAACACGACGACTGAGATATAGAGGCAAAGGATTGACAGTGAAACTGTTTGCTAGATTAGGTTTGGGATGGTCATGGCAGTGAGAGACGGATGAGGAATAAAAGTAGTTTTAAAGAGCAACGGGGAGGAATAAAAGCAGCATATCAGCTCAAACGACCAGAGGAAGAGGAAGGAGAGATGGAGTGAGTTGTGTCAGATGGATAAATGTCAGCCGGAGCTCTGTCGTCCATCTGAAGCAAATGTTCCCTCCCAAAATGCCA
Organism: Urocampus carinirostris; assembly: GCF_059441175.1. NCBI lineage: Eukaryota > Metazoa > Chordata > Actinopteri > Syngnathiformes > Syngnathidae > Urocampus > Urocampus carinirostris. The sequence goes on along the minus strand of NC_142351.1, from coordinate 55,163,099 downwards.
TGCACAAATCACATGAAAATCCCCCCCCCCCCCCCCCATTCTCTTTGCACACAGTAATGTGATTACAGACCATAAGAATTCTTATGCGCTCATCCACGGACAGAGCGAAGAATCGTAATCAATTACGACTAAAATGCGTCATTGTCATTCCGAGCACATCTAGTACAGAACTTAGAGCACGAGTTGCACGCCCTAATGAAAATGAATAATGAAAAAACCCTGAAAACATGTGCAAGGAAAATAGAATAGAAAATAGAAAATAATAAGTACATGTTTCTTATTTTATTGTGCAACATGTTTGATTTGTTTCACTGGTAAAATACAAAAAATATTTTTTGATATGTATATATATATATATATATATATATATATATATATATATATATATATATATATATATATATATATATATATATATATATATATATATATATATATATATATATATATATATATATATATATACTGTAATAGGATTGGTTATGGTTAGAGGCTATGGCTGAACACTTTCCCAAGACACGCTTTTATAACATTGTACGCCTTAACAATAGTGTGATGATTACATTAAATCTAATGCATTTTTCTCTGCCATCTACATTCCTAGTGGTTAGGAATCTGTGTTTTCACCACTGCAACCCAGATTCTATTCCCATTGCATTCAATGCTGAGCCAATGTGGTCAATGGTATTCGTCGACTGATCAAACATTGCACAAATATGCTGATATACTACTGTTAAATATTAGGTGTAATGTAAACCTAAACTATGTTATTTGACATCCCGCATGTCACACTAATTACTTTTTCACTCTGTGAAACAATACTGGACAGTCAGTACTGCACATGTTTACAACCTGGCTTTTTCTTACTAACTATCCTTCCGGAGCATCATCCAAATCTAATATAGCCATCTCTAAATAGCGCGCCTATCCAACCCGTATAGACCCTGATTGACAATCAGCTTGAGCCAATCCACTTTGCCTGCGCACATAGTCCCTCCTCACCACACTCCGCAAGAGCTTTACCCGCCCTTTTACCTTAAATGGGCAAACAAGGGGTGTTGATTGACACTCCAAACCACGCCTCCTCGTTTATCCTCGCCCCTCCCCTCACTCCGCTCCCCATCAGTGTGTATTTTGGCAATAGGGATACACATGGAGCCTCAATCGCATCCTCCACTTGCTTTTACGCACGCTAATGCGCACTGAGTTTCCGCCATTCCCTACTAACCAATTGATTCTCTCCTGGACTAATATGACAAACGTGCGTGTTTAAAGCCGTGAAAGAGAAAAAAAAAGAAATAAAGGACGCGTGTTTTCCCGTGGATCAGTCTTATCTTTTGCTGCACACGCCGCTTGTCAGCATGGACGTCCTGGCGAACCACAGTATTTTCCAGGAACTTCAGCTCGTGCACGACACCGGCTATTTCTCAGCCATGCCTTCCCTGGAAGAGAACTGGCAGCAGGTAAGAGTCGGAAAACGACGCGGGAGGCGTGGTGGGCAGCCCTACTGAAAAATGAGAAAAAGAAAAAAAAACTGTCACTGTTACCAGTTACTTAAGTACAAGTAGCGCATTATTATGGAAGTAACTGGTTGCAAATTAACGGATACACTCACATTGAAGCCTACCTCCCAAACAGCTTAAAAATACACACACTATAAGATTGATAGAAGAAAGAAAATTAAATTGAATCAGAGAACCATTTATGTCTTGGCTTGTGCATTCATGTGAGCTTGCAAACTAACACAGCTAAGACACTCCATATCTAATTTGTCTTCAAACCATGATTTAGTTCTCCATTTCTGGGTACTGTTCAAGATGTGTTCTTGTTTTTTTCTCCAACCACGGTGTATCGCAAAATTCATTTTACAAATGAAAAGACCAAAATTCATGCCACTTTCATCGTAAATTATGCGCTTACTTTTGCCCCATCTATATCGACACCTCCTCACTCGCTGCCTAGCATTTGCTACTGATGACACAACAAAATTAATCCCTCAGTATTTCATTTTATAGTGGTAAATATGGCTTGGATGCAAACATACAGTAGAGAGAATATCATAATCTGAGTAGGAAGAAATTACGTTTCCTTGTACTCTGTGCTTGATACAGCACCCCCTTTACTACTTAGTTGTATTTTGTACATACATATAAACACACTCAGCCTTTTAAAATGTTGTGATCTGCGTTTTGCAGCTGTGCATTGAGTGTCGTATTTTACTTCAAGAGCGAAAAAAGAATGGGTAAATATCAGAAAACATTATAATCTGCTTTTAAAAAAGAATCAGAATAACAGCAGTTGAGTTACAAACTTGTAATAATAACGCGTTACAGTTCTAAAAAAGTAAGAGTGTTCCAGGAACGCTGTCCTTTGCACTACATGACTCCGAAAACTGGTGGAGTCTATGACGCTAAAGACGCCCACTTTCATGGGAACAGAAATGCCAACTTCTTTCTCCTTTTTTCCTGTAAAGCCAAGAGATAAATTCTATTTTGTTGCCTCAATAACTCATACAGTATATGTGAGACTTTTGGATGCGGACGCACGTCGACGTGTAATAAAGCTGTCAAGCGCGATTTGGGAAGATGAAGATGCGCATGCAGGCCATCACCGAGACAGAATTGGTCGTGAATTATACATCCGCATTACCAAGTTGTGGAGCCCCCACACGAAGAGATGCGTCCAAATTCCCCCGACGACCCCTCTTTCTCCTCCTACTTTATCCATAATACATACCCTGACATGTCTGCCTTTGCATCTTTTAGTCATAATGCTTAAATACATATCCAAGAAAGACCTAATCCCTCAATTTTGGAAGAAAGTCTTTATTGTTATTAATAGCAACATAGAAAACATTGTTTATGACGAGATTAGACACTTAAAAATATAATTACAATAATAATACATATAAAAAGATTATCAGGGTGGTAATTAATATTTTCAAGGCAGTGCTTGGAGCCTGGCCAGAAGTGTAAGTGCATTTTCAAAGTGGTGCAATGAAAAAAATGTAATAATATTCAGCAACAACAACATTTCCAAACTACTTCTCATTTTTGTTAAATACAATTCAAGTTCAATGGATGGCTGCGATCTCTTGGTCCATCATACTTTTGCATTACACCTACATTTTTCCTGTTACGTAAAAAGATCATCAAATAAATGATAACAACGTTAAATTAGGCTCTGCGAGCCATCCCTGCTACAAGCACGTTTATTTTGTCAAGTTGTGAGATAATAATAGCTAATAGATAACAAAAATGACATTTTGGGGGAATAAAAGCACCATCCCCTTCACAAAAAAATCCCAAAGTCTTCACTCATGAAAGTAATCAAAGCAACATTAAACAAAATTAAACTCCGCTACCTATTCCTGCTACAAACTATCGCTAATCACTATACGATTAAAACGAGAAAGCAAAGTGTTGCAAATTATATCCTCACACATGGAATAAACAATAACCAGAGTGCCATGACAACAAAATCTGAAAATATCGAATTGCCCTGCTGAAGGTGAGCAAGCAAACAGAAAAGAGAACTTCACAAATACAGTGAGCGATATCATATTTGTAATAGTACAAAACACAGACGGAAACTGTACAGAACCGGACATATTTTTACTTCTATGAAGTTTGTTTTTTAGGCGAAATTTCTAATGTACAGTAGTCCCTCGCTGTAATGTGGTTGCCTTTTGATAGTTTCGCTACTTAACTGATTTCCATCGTGCATCGTGTTCTTCATTTTGAATGGCTAAAAAGTCTGAATTTTATATTTGATGGTTGTAATTATGTATATAAAAAAGAAGAAGACACTTTCATGTAGTACTTTTATTCGTTTCAACCTGTAGAAAATATTTTTATGAGTTTTTAGTATATAATTTAATTGGAAAATAATTGGAAACAAATTAAGGATTTTCCTTCACAGATTTCATCTATCACGCGTTCTCTTCAGAATATACCCTGCGCGATTAACGAGGGATTATTGTATTGATTTACTTTTTTATCTTTATAGTTGCTTTTGGTGATGGTGCTGCTGCAGGGAAGGAAAAAAATGTGGGTTTATGTATCAAGGCTTCCTTCAGTCTTTGCGGGGAAGAGAAAGAGAGAAAAAGAGGTGGAATGGTGCATGGCGGTGGATCCATTTGTTGCGGCCAAGCCGCCTAATTGGCATCCTACTGTTACCCACCAACGCATCTTTTCACAACAACACTCTGCCTCCGCTGTCAGTGGATTTTTAAATGGCACTCACTGCACCTCACCCACCAGCCAGCATCTCCAGATCGATAGCGAATGCAAATGGAGGGAGAGCTCTTATCTTGTAGGAGCTGGAAATGTCAGTTTGCTTGAACTCGGAAGACGTAGACTCGTTTTCATGCCGGGAAATGGAGTTCATCTGGCTTGGATTTTGCAGTTGGTGCTGTTTGAGTCTTGTTGATACTTCGAGTTGATGATGTGGACCAAATTACATTATACAGTATTGGTCTACCTCAAGGGTTGGAAATATTTTGACTCAGGGAGACATTAAAGCAAAATATTTGGAATGTTATCCATGGGAGCCATTTTATACATTTGAAGGCTAAATTCAACTGAACTGTCGAACCTGCTTTCCACACACAAGTTAATTCTTTGGTCCATTTTGTTTCCCTGGCAGACATTTGATAATTTAGTAAAATACATAACATGATATCTGAAATCCTGCCTCATATTAATAAATATTCCAGTTAAAGTTTGTCTCCTCCTTGGGTTCATTTTACCATTATTCCTATCATGAATACTAGTTTCAAGCGCTTAGGTTTGGCTTTGGCGACGAAATAGCGTATATTTTCAACCCTTGGACGCATGTGAGGTCAAAAATGACCCCATGTGTTGATGTTCTTCAAAATCTTTACCAATAAAAATGTTGTAATATTTTCCTTTTCAAGGTATCCCTTATTAAACTTGTTTATGACATGATGCCATTAGTATTTTAATTTTTTTCCCCACTAATTTTTGACCGCACTCATGGAAGATTGTATGGGCTGGTAGATTATGCATCCAAGGGTAATGTGATCACAAAATATTGGTGGGAACAAAACAATGATTGCTCGATATTGGTGGGGACAGGTGCCCTCCGTCTATGCCATACATACTCCCTTGGTTTAGACAGAGTAATCTAATAATAATGGGACTAAATACTCCAACTGAGTACCGTACAGGTGTACATATCTTCAGTTTTGGTACGTGTTTAGAGTTTAAAGCTTAGGAATTGTCCTCCATTCCATTTATTAGCTGTGAATAATTAACATTTTTTTTTATCTTGAAAGTCTTTGATCACTTGTCATTTTGTTTGTAACATATCCAAAAAATGCTAAAAATCGTACGTCACACTCACATGAGTGTCATGATGCATCAAATTGGCTATGGAACACAAAATCAGGGCAAATAAATCAAAATTGCTTTAAGTTAGAAAAGTGCTGTAGCACTCAAGCCATTGGTGGTAGAAATGTGGTAGTGTACTTGTTGGGTAGGTAGTTAGTGTTAGTGTTATCCATTTTTTTTGAATAAAAAATAAGAAATTATTTATTGATATCAATATACCATAGCGTGATGCAATTTTTTTGTTACTTGTGCACCTTTTTGTTTCCCCTGATCCGGGATATTTTGATGCCACTGTGGTCCTTGTGGATGAGCACAGAGATGAATGATGCATGCATACTTCGGTTTACTCTCTTAAGAAGCCTCATGTGTATCGGTTGATTTTGGGACATTTCTATTTTATTCCCTGCCCTCATGGCGGAAATACTACTGTTGTATCCATTCATATACAGGTATATTGTATGTCATGTAGGAGCACAACTTGGAAACAGACGTAAGGCAGCATCGGAGCCCACTTTTGTGAAAAAAAAAAAAAGCTTACTACTTTGTTGATTTTGGCGATCGATAAGAATGAAATCATCTTTTTTTAATGTTAAAGTCAACAAAAATGTTACAAATGTAAAAACTACACCTATTTGCCCGATGATGTCGCATATCACTAATTCGAATGATTCTGAATTCTGAACCCAGTCAGAGTATTCTCTGCCTCTAAACTCCATCAATGAAAAACATCTAACAAAGAGGAATGCTGCCTTCTAACAACCAATCAGTGCCCAGGAAGAAGAAAGCAGTTGGTTTGAATATAATGGCATTTGTAACGTGGTGCCATGATTCCGGGAAGCACGGATTTATCCGAGGAAGCGAAAATCAAGCCGTTCTGCACTGGTCAAGAACTCTATTGCCAATTGAACATTTCACACTGGAACGGTTCCAGCTATGCCAGCCTCAATTTCGAAATGGATGCCTTCATGGTCCAGCATGGAAAGATAGGCTGCCATTGTTTCCGGCGGGCTGACGGGCATCCGTGGGGAGTATTTCAGGCCGTAATAGGACAAAAAAGTGTTTTGAGGGTATCTGCAGATGGTACGTTTGAGACCGCTATTGGTTGTCTCATTGAAACGTCTCACAATCGAGTCCCAGATCGCTGCGTCACTCAGAGCAGGGAAACAAATGGCTGCTAATAAGCTGGACTTAGTTGAGATTTCCCCTCAGAGAAAAACAAATCAACACCAACAAGGAATTATCCTAGCAGCAGTTTTACCAGCTTGTGTTGCGGGGTTTCGTAAATGGCAATCCACTTGCCGCAACGGGAACGTGCGCTAGAGGTGAAACAAATCTTTGATAAGAGGATAGTAAAAAGCACAAGGAAGACTACAAACTACAAAGATTGAAAATGACCAAAATGCACCATTCCATTTATTTTTTGGCAAGCCTTTCTGAGGTTTTTGAGGTTTAGACATAGCAACTGACAGTTATGTTAGCTCTTTTTTGGATGACACTCACGTTCTGTTAAATAAATGCTAATTTTTCGACTTTCGAGTATTTTTCAAAAATTGGTATGTTTATAGTTCATGTATTGTTGCTTATTATTTAAATCAATATGTTTTTTTTTATTAATGAAACTTTTTTTACCTCAAGGAGACATTTTTTTTCAAAGGAAAACAAAGGAAACGAAATTAGCGTCAGGTGTGTGCGAGTCTTGACCTGCTTTGACATTTACCAGCACCTCAAGTGATTTTTCAGCGCCCTTCAGACTCAGCTGAACGATGCAGCTTATTTCTATATCGCTTGACCCCGACGGCGAACAGGATGGCGTGAACGACTGTGCGTCATTGACCCCAGGATGCCCTCCATGTCCTCCATTACAATATTTCTTCCCTGATTGCGTCACACATTTTGCAGCCTTAGCTACATGTGGCTGCATCCCACTGTGGATGTCACATACGTGAGCTATTCTGCAGTTTCCGATGCGTCACTAAAAAATAGTAATTTGCCAAAGTCGCTAGTTGCTTTCTTTGACCTAGTTACCCCCCGAATTACTGACACCAAAAAATAGTAACAGCAGTGGTGAGCCTTGCAGGCCCTCTCTGCTGGCCTAAAAATAAAAATCATGTGCTGTGATTTACATTTTTGTCCATCAATAATTCAAAATTGTCTGTCAGGTACCTCTTATGGCGTGTTCCCGGTTGCGCTACTTCCAGATGTGTGCTTTCATGATTAAGCATTTAACCAACCACATGTCAGCCATTAGTTGTTGCTAGGCTCAAAAATATACCTGGAGGCCTTCACAAAAAATGATTTAATAGCAAATGGTTTAAAAACTACAAAGCAAGCAAACCTTTCGCAAGCAGGAAAAGGTTTTGTCCACCACTTTCAGGCTGGAGGTAAGATCTTAACCCAGAGCGCAAGCCCGTCCCGAGCCCCTCTCACTGCTTTTTTTTTTTAATTTTCCACTTATCATTGTTTTCTGTCTCTGTTCATACAGTCTTTTTAAGTTAGATTTTGTTACTTAAGACAGGCTTTATGTGTCGCGCATCTGCGCGGCATGGGTCCCTTCGCGTCCCTCCCACCAAAATAATGAAGCCTTTATGTCTCTTGGCTATGGCAGTCTTAAGCCCTTGCAAACAAACACTTAACACTTCAGATCATGTCTCTCAGCTTCTTACCACTCAGGGATTTCCTTCTCCATTTCTAATTACTGTTTAAGGATTTTTTTCTACACTCATTGTGTATTGCAAAAATAAAAACACCAAAATATCGCATATGTTTACCGTATAAACAGTGTGCACGTTGCCCAATTGATTACCGTTTGGTTTGTTGTTCCAGTACAAGCCAAGCCCACTTTTCAACATTCTGCCTGCCATTCTCTACTGGTGGTACAAAAGAAAATATGTCTGTATAAGCTGATTCCCTGTTTTGAGTATTTTATTTTATAGTTGTAAAATGGCCTTGGATGTGAGTATATACGCTAGGGAATATATCCTTATGAGAAGAAATTCAGCCCCTCACATTCTATGCCGAGACGGTAACACTATAACAATTAAGTTGTACTTTCTTTGTCAAAGTAAAAACGCCCATCCTACAATTGATGTTGCTGGGTTGTAATTCACAACGTGAATTTAGCAGTTAAAGGACATGGTAAAACAAGATCTGCATTTGTAATGACTAGCAGAAAACACAGTGATACACGTGTAGTGACCCCATTAGAGTTACACAATGTTATTAATAACGCGTTCTCGTTACAGTGAAAAGTAATGGCGTTTTGGGGCGAGTTCCACTGTAACGCGTTAGTCTCAACACTGATGGTGTCACACTTTTTGCAGCAAAAGCTGTAGCAGCTTGTTGCTGCAGCCCACTGTAGATGTTACATACATGTGCTGTCCAGCACGCACATTTCAGCAGGCAAGGTGGAGGCGGAGCGCAAAGTTGCCGAACACGCACATTCTCCACCTCTGCAGGGTTTCGCATTTCACAGTCGGACGAGCTCCAACCCCGAAGGAACCATGAGCTAGCGCAGAAGATGATGAAGATGACGGTCTGCAAAGTGTGAAAAAAAATTCGGTGTGTATGATGGCACAACGTCCAGGTTGCAGGGCAGAAAATGGCAACGAGATAATGAAAATGATTCATTATTAAGACAAAGATGTGCAGGCATATAGCTCACTGTGTGTGTCTCAATGTTATATAATCCTCAATGGGACACTGCTGTTTTTTTGTGGAAGGCAGATGCAATATCAGACATTTTTCTCCGGCTTGCTTTTCAGATCCAATTTCCATCCCATCTATATGTCTCATTGTCTTATTTATTGCAATAAAATGCCTCTATATGCTCCTTTAATACATTTTATTATATATATGTTGTACATATGTTTTAGTTACTTTATTTTTCTTACTTTCGTCTTCACTTACCCCTCAGGCCAGTCTCCAAGCACCACCTTGTCAATATTTTTGCCTATTCATCCTGATTTACTGAAATTAAATGTTTATTGCAGGTATTGTTGGATACATTAATCAAAACATGACACACACAAAAAAAAAACTAATGCTGAGAGTGAGCATGGCCAAATATGGTCACCTTACGCCCCCTCCCCTAAGAAAATTTGACAAATCTATTTCTGCCAACCTTTGCTTAAAGGTTTGCACCGTATTTGCACTAATAACCCGGTCAGGCAAAAAATTCCAAATTTTTGGTATCCTGAAAGAAATAAAGTTTCCATGCAAGTTGCTGGTAGGTCTAGGCACCCGTAACTTATATCTGTGACCACGTAAACCATCAACACGACAGAACTCAAAAAATTGATCAAAAGGCACATCGATCATTCCATGCAGTACTTTGAACACAAAAATTAAATCAAATCGAATTCTGCGGAGCTCCAAAAAGTCCAAGTTCAGTCTTTGTAGTCTTTCCGGATATGACAAGTTGTGCATCCCAGGTATCCGCTTCGTATACCGACGTTGAACTCCTTCCAGTAGGTTAATGTCCTTGAGTAAGTAAGGGTTCCACACAACGCTATTATATTCTAACATAAACGCAAAACATTCGAACTAAGAATGCTGAGTTCTTGTTGTAAAAGTGTCTGTAAATGTTTGATGCTGTTATTGGCTTTGTTGGTAATTTTGGCGATATGCGTGATAAACTTAAGGTTTGAAGTAAGAGTGACACCCAGATCCTTATGTTCAGTAACAACATGCAAATCATGATCATTAATGTTATAGTACAGCGGAACAGATAACATGTTTATTCTGGAGTTCCATGTCTAATGTAGTTGTACCCAATAATCCATACGTTGCTATCAATGACAAAAACAAAATTGCAATTTTGGTATTTTAAAAACTATATCACCAATAAACCTAAAATGAATCGTAACGATGAACAGAATGAACTTATACAGCAGATTCGGATGCTCATCATGTTCTTCGTCCTGGAAAAAAAAACATCTCTTTAATGGAAATAAGCAGGTCCATCCATCCATCTATTTATCATATCATCCATCCACCCATCCATCCTTCAATCCATCCATCCATTCATCCATCCATCCATCCATCCATCCTTCCATCATACCATCCATCCACCCATCCATCCTTTAATCCATCCATCCATCAATCCTTCCATCAATCCTTCCA